>NW_027509042.1:28172500-28465000 GCF_051911475.1 Siphateles boraxobius
TTCAATTACCAAACATACAAATCTCAATGTAATTTAAAGCAAACAATACATTTAAAATATATGGGTTGTATGCTATTTTTTTATATAAAAAGATATATATACAAAAAGACAAGGCCTAAACTTTAACAAGGGTTAAACAATCACTGTAACAGACACAATCACACACACACACACACACACACACACACACACACACACACACACACACACACACACACACACACACACACCCACACACACACACACACACACACACACACACACGTCAAATCACTTACATTTTAGATGCAATATTGACTTTTTTTCTGTTTCAGCAGCGAAAATAGTTAAACAAAGATCACAGCAGAACCATCGAGGATCTCACAGCAACGCGTTCTCATTACTGAATGATTCAGCATTTTGAACGAATCGGTTGACTCAAAGATTCAACGACCAATCCATAATTCGTCTCATTCATGAATGACTCAGCCGTTCGAACGAATCGTTTGAACGAATGAATCAATGACTCGCTCATTAAGACGGTCGCCTGGCGACACCTAATGACGGTTTAGTGATATGTTTAAAAGTATCATTCTTTCCAACGATTGTTAATTAACTCATATTTGAAACATAAGCTATATATATATATATATATATATATATATATATATATATATATACACACACATGTATACACAAAAATAAAATAAAAACACATTTGAAGCGTGTTTGCTTACTAAATTGTGAGCTGAACGAAAGTTGCAGCCTAGATCAGCAACAGGAGTCAAAATTCATTAATCACGAGAGTGAAGAGCTGACTGAAAAAAATGATGACGGAATATTTTGTGTAAAAGCGCCTATTTAAGCGAATCTGTCATTTACTCATGTGTTGTTGTGTTTTACCTGAAAACCGGAAACAATCGGCCCCCGATATGGTGCTAATTTTAAAGTGACACTAAAAAGTATGCGGCTGCACTGGCATTCATAACGGTGCGCGTCCATGGCGACGAGCGAGCAGAACAGAGCGAACGTTTTTTCATTTCTACTTCCATAGAAATTCATTCGAGCGCACTGCGAGCGCCACCACTATAAATGTCCGTGCGGACGTCCTTATACTTTACTTTCACTTTTATATTAGCGATTTAAAAGGCCTCGCTGGTGTCTAACGTCGATTAACCGGTGGGAAAAGATCCTCACAGCCACATACCTAATATATTTATATTTAATTACAATAGCCATACCTGATAAAAAAGTTTTATGTACTGAGTTGATATCATTTTGGACACAAGAGGGCAGTATAGCCCTTTGTATTACTTGATGTATTTATTTTTTAACTGAATAGCACATTCTGGCTGTTTTTAAACTTGTACATTATTCTTAAATTGAAAACAAGAATAAAATGGGTTTAGTTCTGATATTTGTGTAATTTTATCTAGAAATAAATGGTGTATAATTAATTTTTTAGAAGATATGAGGCTTTTAGTGTTTACTTTTTTGACATGACTTTTTATCCCTCGCCATAGCAAAACAATTTGAGATATTCAATAGCCATTCACAATTTAGCTTCTTTAATGTAATTTCATCATGTTGAAAAAGTTTGGTGGGAATTGAATAAACCACTTAAGAGGAGTGGGTAAAAAATCAGAGGCTGATTTTGCCAAAAATCCACATTAAGACCAAAATAGCCCACTTCCTGTTGGGCTGGCTTAAAGTTGTTTGGCCCGATGAGATCTATATGTGTACCGAGTTTCATAATATTACATGCAAGTGTGTTTCATTTATGGACCAAATTTTCTGACTAAGTTTATGGACCTAGTTAATTTAATTAATAAACTAATTATATAAAACTATTTTCAATGCACTACAATTCAACTGGTTATATGCCTTTACTTATTAATACAACTTATTTAAAAAATACAAGGCGTAAGACATTTATTTTCTTTTTTAATGCAGGCCAGACCAAACAGCAGTGAAATGGTTAATCTAGCCCCCCTCCCCCTCCCCACACTCACAGACACACACACACACACACACACACAGAGACGTAGGCTCAGAGAGAGAGACATAAAATGACAATTTTCAAACCAAAATATCTGACTTCCTGTTGGTTGGAGCTATTGAGTGTAAATTAGAAAGTTGTCTGGCTGGAGGAGAACAATACACATACCGATTTTTATTACTGTAGATAAAATGAATCCCCCCACTTTTGACAAAAGGTGGCGCTAACGAGCCCCTCACCACGCCCGTTTCTGAAACTTTGCACATGTCTACTGGCTAATAAATGTGATGTGTCTGTCGAGTTTCATGCAATTTCAAGTATGCTAAGAGTCTCAAAAGCATAAAAAAAGAAAATTAAAGTTTGATGCGTTGCCACGACAACAGTATCTAAGATATCAAGAATCCATTCACAGGTCTACATCTGCCGTGTGTTTACATTATAGTAATGAAGTTTGAAGCAAATCGGGTTAAAATAAGAGGGTGATTTCAAAGCATTTTGAAAGTGACACACTTCCTGCTGCCAGTTGGTGGCGCTATAACTTTGACTCACAATAGTCACATCCATGTGATCGGCCTCTTACAACGAAAAACACTACTGAAGTTTCATCAAGATCAGTTAATGTATGAAGAAGTTATAACACACTTCCTGTTTCCATTATTCGCCATAATTTCGTTTCCTCGCCACGGCCAAACCGTTCGAGATATCAAAAATCCGCTGGCAATTTTTCATCCTCAATTGCTTGACATCATGCTGACCGAGTTTGGTGGTGATTGGACGAATTTCCTAGGAGAAGTGTTTCGAATTCCATTGCATGCGTTTCCAAACAATTCATAATAGCCGACTTCCTGTTGGGCTGGGGTAAAAAGTAAAAGTACAAAGGATATATAAACCGATGAGATCTATATGTGTACCGAGTTTCATATTATTACATGCAAGCGTGTTTGATTTATGGACCAAGTTTTCGGACCCCGTTCCAGGGGGCGCAGTCGAGCCCCCCTGCCACGCCCGGGTACCACCTTCAGCCCGGCCCTGATGGCCGCGGGTTCTGACCTGTGTGCAAAGTTTCAAGAGTTTTCGTGCACGTTAAGAGCCCCAAAAGTGCCCGAATAGTCGTTAGAATAATAATAATAATAATAATAATAATAATAAATATAGCTGCGAGCAGCGATTACGGGCCCAAGCCGGTGGCACCGCAACCCCGGTGCCTTTAGTTACCTAAAGGCACCGGGGTGGCGGTGCCGCCGGCTTTGGCCCTTCATCGCTGCTCATGACGAATAATTCTTAAATTGAAAAAAAGGAATAAAATGGGTTTAGTTCTAATATTTGTATAATTTTATATAAAAATAAATGGTGAATAATTACATTTTAGAAAGATACGAGACATGCCCTGATTCTTTTTTTGACATTACTTTAATCCCTCGACCATAGCAAAACCGTTTGAGATATTCAATATCCGTTCACAATTTAGCATCTTCAATGTATTTTCATCATGTTGAAAAAGTTTGGCGTGAATAAAATAAACTACTTAGGAGGAGTAGCTAAAAACTCAGAATCTGAAATCCACATTCAAACCAAAATATCTGACTTCCTGTTGTTCGGAGCCAAAATCTGTCAATTAAAAAGTTGTCCGGCTTGATCTGAACAATATGCCTACCGAGTTTTATGATTGCAGGTAAAACTATGAAACTAACCCTCTCACTTTTGTCAAAAGGTGGCGCTACTTAGCCCCACACAGACACACACACACACATAAACACAAACAGAATGGCAGGGGGACAAGAAATCCATTCAAACTACAATATCTGACTTTCTGTTGCTCTGAGCTAATGACTTTAAATTAGAAAGTCGATTGGCTTGATGAGAACAATATGCGTGGCAAGTTTTGTAACTGTAGGTAAAACGAGCAAAGTTATAACACACTTTATGTGTCCTTTTTTAGTCATAAAATTAATTTCCTCGCCACGGCCAAACCGTTCGAGATATCAAAAATCCCTCCGGAATTTAGCATCATCAATGTCTTGACGTCATGCTGACCGAGTTTGCTTGAAATCCAATCAATTCCCAAGGAGAATTAAATAGAATTTCAGGGGTATGCGTTTCCAAACAAACCATGATAGCCGGCTTCCTGTTGGGATGTCGTAAAACTTAGAGCACGAAAGTTGTTTAACCCAATGAGATCTATAAGTGTACAGAGTTTCATATTATTACATGCAAGTGTCTTTGATTTATGGACAAGTGTTCGAATCCCAGTCCAGGGGGCGCTGTCGGTCCGCCCTGCCACGCCCGGGTACCAGCTTCAGTCCGGCCCTGATGGCCACGGGTTCTGACCCGTGTGCAAAGTTTCAAGAGTTTTAGAGGATGTTAAGGGCCCCAAAAGCCCCCGAAACCTTGATCAACAATAATTAAAAGCTTTGTCACTCAAACAGACACATCCCCCTCCCCCCACAGACACAGAGGTATGCAGAGAGAGGGAGAGAGGGACAGAGATTACTCCAAAACATCCCATTTAAACCAAAATATCTGACTTCCTGTTGTTCGGAATCAAAATCTGTAAATTAGAAAGTTGTCCGGCTTGATCTGAACAATATGCCTACCGAGTTTTAAGATTGCAGGTAAAACTATGAAACTAACCCTCTCACTTTTGTCAAAAGGTGGCGCTACTGAGTCCCTGCACCACGCCCGTTCCTGAAACTTTGCACATGTCTACTGGCTAATATATGTGACATGTCTGTCGAGTTTCATGCAATTTCAAGCATGCTAAGAGTCTCAAAAGCATCAAAAAAGAATTTTAAAGTTTGATGTGTTGCCACGGCAACAGTATCAAAGATATCAAGAATCCATTCACAGGTCTACATCTGGCGTATGTTTACATTATACAGATGAAGTTTGAAACAAATTGGGTTAAAATAAGAGGGTGATTTCGAAGCATTTTGAAAGTGACACACTTCCTGCTGCCAGTTGGTGGCGCTATAACTTTGCCTCACAATAGTCACATCCATGTGATCGGCCTCTTACAGCGAACACACTGCTGAAGTTTCATCAAGATCAGTTAATGTATGCAGAAGTTATAACACACTTCCTGTTTCACGTTTCTCGCCATAATTTCGTTTCCTCGCCACGGCCAAACCGTTCGAGATATCAAAAATCCCCTCGCAATTTTTCATCCTCAATGTCTTGACTTCATGCTGACCGAGTTTCGTGGCATTTCTTTGAATTCTCTAGGAGAAGTACTTTAAATTCCATTGCATGCGTTTTACAAACAACCCTAAATAGCCGACTTCCTGTTGGGCTGGGGTAAAAAGTAAGAGCATGAAGTATATATGAACCGATGCGATCTATATGTGTACCGAGTTTCATATTCTTACATACAAGCGTGTTTGATTTATGGACCAAGTTTTCGGACCCCGTTCCAGGGGGCGCTGTCGAGCCCCCCTGCCACGCCCGGGTACCATCTTCACCCCGACCCTGATGGCCGCGGGTTCTGACCCGCGTGCAAAGTTTCAAGAGTTTTCGTGCACGTTAAGAGCCCCAAAAGTGCCCGAATAGTCGTAAGAAAAATAAAAGAGGAGAAAAAAAAAAAAAAATAATCCTTAGGAAAACAATAGGGCCTTCGCCTTTTCAAGGCTTGGGCCCTAATAATCCTAAGGAAAACAATAGGGCCTTCGCCTTTTCAAGGCTTGGGCCCTAATAATTAATCCTAAGGAAAACAATAGGGCCTTCGCCTTTTCAAGGCTTGGGCCCTAATAATCCTAAGGAAAACAATAGGTCCTTCGCCTTTTAAAGGCTTGGGCCCTAATAATAATAAATAATCCTAAGGAAAACAATAGGGCCTTCGCCTTTTCAAGGCTTGGGCCCTAATAATAATAATAAATAATCCTAAGGAAAACAATTGGGCCTTCGCCTTTTCAAGGCTTGGGCCCTAATAAATACTTACAACTAAATCATTGGAATTGTCTGTGGAATTTTTTTTTTCAATAATGTGCATTTAGGTTATCTTGTAGCGTGACTGCCGGGCTAGGAAGAGGCTGACGGCCTCCTCCTTAGGAACATGTTCAAAGGATTTGGCGATGGGGCGGGTGCATCGGAGGACAAATTAGCGCTAACTTCTCGAAGAGCTGCAGGTGAATGGGTGTAGCTTTCCTGAAGGGCCTTCATCAATGATGTTGCATAACCTGCAGACATAATAATAATAATAATAATATTTAATAAAGATCATCTCAAAATATGATAGAACTGCATGACACTGCTTACCCTATGAGGCTGCCTCTTTGATGGGACGCACCACATGGGCACCTTTTCTGAAGCGCGGATACCGCACGCAGTACTTCTCCGTCCAATCACTTCTCCTTGCTGTCTCCCGGTTGCCATTGTGATTATAATGCAGCGCCGCTAAGAGAAGCCAACAAAATAACAGATTTACAGGCTATGTATTAATTTAATCAATGTGTATGGAAATGTTCTGATTGCATAGATACTGGCAATGTTTTAGACTATATGATAATATCTACCCCTTAAAATACCCAAGTTTTACCGTGAGACCATCGGGGGGGCTTCAAAGAACACTGTGTCCCAGCGTCAGAAGTGGAGGAGGGCAAGGGCTGATCCCCAGTATAGACACTCTCCACAGTGTCTACACTGTCCACAGTCTCCTGCTGTGAGGCGTGTATCAACATCTTGCAAAAACAAATATGAAAAAGGGTCAGCAAAATGCAAGGGTGTAGTGGTGAAATAAGAGGTGGGTAAACTATGAATACTTAGAAGTGATTCGCAAGCACATTGGGTGCACAAGCACATTGCAGGAGCACAATTTATCATTTATTTTCAACTTGGAAGTACTGAGAATTATTGACTTATCTTTGAAATTCCAAGACGATAAGTAAATATTCCCAGTCATTTCATAAGTCCATCAATAAAATGGGACGTGTGTGCTACAACTAACGTTAGTTTCCCAGTGGAAACAATAACCTATGGCACAGCCGTACCAAAATCAAAACAGTGCGAGTGGGTGAGAAAAATGCTAAGAGGGTAGGTGCTACACAAGAGAAAAAAGGTTGGGAACCACTGACTTAGATTGCAGTACTGTGGACCCAGATATGCGATACTAAATGTTTTACTTGCGTTTAGCCTTCACTACAGCCCTGGCGACATGGTCGCGGTCAAATATATGTGAAAGAGAACTGTAGCAGTCAAAAAAAAAAACGCGAACACACTATTGCGAAAGCCGCTTGATCTGATCCAAACACTCATGATGATATGGACTTTTACCTCAGGGCAATTTTGTAATTATTCTAATTTTTATTCGTGAATCACGAAATATGCTCTTCTAATGTCAGAGTGATCGTGCTTGTAAATTAGTGGAGGCTGTGTCAAAGGGAGCACGGTATACAAAATACACACAGAGCTAGCTAACACGCAGCTTGTAAACATTAACGTTAGCATGATGCTTACCGTGGCAATTCCTCGCTTGCGGCAGCTGTGTCTCTCGACCTCGGGACAGGGCAAGCAGAGAGGTTTGCGATCACAAACGGCACGGCGGTAGGAAGTAATTTAGCACTTCTCTCACTCTTTAAACCAAGTGAGACCATCTTGGCGTCCCCTGAGTTGTAATCCTCCTCTTTGAAATGCGCGCTGCATATTCTCGAGTAGGCGGTGACAGAGCTAGCTGAAAAATCTGCCCGCCTAATCTTCACAAACTGCACCCAGCTTCGGAAGATCGCTTTGTCTTTGGGGAAGGAATGGACCCTATGTCCAGTTTTGCTGTAGTTCTTGCACCCGCCACAAACACAGTAATAAACCATTTTGACTAACGTTATTTATGATCTAGTCTTTATCAATCTCTAAGCTATCTGTTATGCTATGCTATCTCTCACTATATATGGTATGCTTATCTATCTATCTATCTATCTTTATTTATAAATCTGTCACTGTCACTCTTTCACTAGCTAGCTACTCCTTGTATCACTCTCTCTCAATGGTAAGGCGGGCCGCGGGCTTTCGTCTGTCGTCCAACAGTCAGCGAGTACCTCATGTGACGTCATGGAATGCATTGTGGGAGAAATAAGAATCATCGCTAAGCTGTAGCTAAATGCTAACAGATCACCTACTTTTCCGTATTATATTTTAATTTTTGAGTACCCTACAACATCAAATACAATGGATAACTGTTTAAATGTTTATTACCAACTGGAAAATTGCCAAAAAAAAAAAAAACTGCACCATGGCCTTTAAACAAATAAAAAATGATTCGCATTTGATACTCACACTCTGAATGTCATCCATCTTTGCTGGTCCTCTAATTCGGTAGGTGGTGTTGTCACTAAAAACCTAGGGTCCTAGAAATGCGGTCCTAGAAGTGGGGTCCTGAAAATGCAGCCTCCGTTTTTGCAGGCAGATGCTACTCATGTAAACGGGCCAAACATACCCATAATTCTTTGCGTTCTGATGACGTTGCCGCCCAGTTGGTCACATGTCTTAGCGATCTCTATTGCAGTTTGAAGTGTTTCTCTTTATAAGTCATCCGACCAAGAAGCTTCAAGATATAACGACCTCTCTTAGCTCACAAGCAGGGAAAAGTGGTATGTGCATGTATTTTCTGTTTATGTACGAGTTTAAAGTCATGTGTTTTTTTCCATGTAACTTAATGTATGACATGTTTGTTGTATATTTGCCCCCTTTTCACAGTTCTACGGTGTTGGTGCTGGTGTCTAGGTCCAGTGTGCATTAAACATCAGTTAAAAGAACTTCAGCATTCGTGTTGTGACTAAGAGCGGCATACAGAGCTTCTGAACCATACGTACTTGGAATATAGCCTTGCCGTGCATTAATAATAACTACCTTTATAATGCTTTTGTGGTGTTTATTTGGTCATTTTGGGAGTTTGATAGACCCTACCCCCTTTCACTTAAGTTATATGAAAAAGCCTTTTGTGTTCCATGGACAAAGTCATTCCAGTTCGGAACAATGTTGAGGGTGACTAAATGTAAATTTCTATTTTTGATTTCAGAATTCTGATAAACATTGCAGTACAAAAGTATTGCATTATCAAACATTACTTATATTTAGTCCTAATGTTAAATAAAATGATGACGTGTTAAAAGATACTGGTGTTATAAGTATTAAAGGAGCTGTATGTAAGAAATTTATTTAAATTAATCATAAAATGGCCCTGATATGTCACTAGACATTAAGAAATCATGTTCATTTCAAATACTTACATCACTGACAACAGTAGTCCGGCCAGGATATTGTCATTTAAAAGTGAAGTTGCAGCCCTCAACTGATGTTGATGTTGTCATGTTGTGTTTTGGTCTGATGCGTCACCCTCCACCTATCTACCAATCACGAAGTCAGTGTTGCGGCATCCGGGTTGCCAGCTCTGCTCTAGTTACCACAGCTGCAGCTACAAACGTGTCGGAATCGGATAAAAAAAAAAAGTCTAACGTTGCGAATCAGATAAACTGATAAACTCAAACTCGTTATGAATCCGAAATACTTCGTGACTAAGTCCGAAATAAAACAAGGATCTGTATAGGAGATGCCTTTTAAAGATGGAGACGGCTGAAAACGGACAAGAATTTCTGGACAGGTAAGATTCATCTATGTTTGGCTGACTTGTACTTGATGTAAATGGACATTTCAAATATTCATGACAGTCGAACAAAGTTTTGTGCGAACAAAGTGCATGTTCGTGCAAAGTAACGTTACGTTAGCTCATATGGAGGAGGTGGGTCATCGAATTGGAAGCACTACAGGCGCAATTCCACTGTAAAATAACTTTTTCTAACGTCCATAACACCAATGAAAAGCACATTGTAGCCAATGCTGTGAATAATGTGTCCCACATGGAACGTTTTGTAGCCTAGTTGTTTATCATGCAAGTTCTACAGCCAAAAATAATAGAATGACATGTAATCTTTCACATCACATATTTTAGCGTTATGGACGTGTACTGCAGAGTAAGTTAAAAAATACAGCTGGTCGCTTTCACTTATAGTGTCAGCTAAATGAATAGCTGTAACTTTGATATCGATTACACACAGTGACCGCGGCTTGTGCTTGTACTTACGTTAATGACAGATACCTACCGTTAGTATACTAACAGCTACTGTTGTAACAATGTACTGTCACATATGAGCGTACATCTTTACTATTATATTTGGCTAATCGCCATTAGTACATTTTTGCGATATATAATTACTTTGCAAAACATCTCTCATTTGAAGCATAAACATAATTAACAGGAAAAAAACTTAGCCTACTGTGTAGGACTCGTCACTTGCCATTGGAAGCTTCTGTAGCAGCCTACGTTCCTGCTGTATCGTGCAACCTATCTGGCAACCTCGAGTCAGGGAGGAGGGAGAGGGGATACACCGCTCTACAGTAATTTGAAAGTGATTGCAGTACCAGTTTTGGCCACGATCCTACATACTGCTCCTTTAAAATTTACTGAATATCATTAAGACGACGACAAGAATGATTACCAACAGTTCTTCCATCAGAATAAAGAGGAACCTAGATAGCTTATTGCTGAAACTGCTGCTGGCAAATTGTTGGTCAGTACACGCTGCTCTGCAGGCAGGGCTTTTCTTATGATAATCTATCAGTTTCTCATTTTACCAAGAGACTCAGCTGACACGGCCTTATACATATTTGTATAGGGGAGGTTACTGACTTTTTAAAGCTGCACAAATAACCTGGGGTGTCATATTCACAAAACATTTTATCTTTCCACAAAGAGTTCTCCTAAATAGCAGTACAAGTTCTTAGGTAAGAGTTTTCTCCTAAAACCCATTCACAAAGCTGCTGAGACCACCTTTGACTAAGTAATAGAGGGAAGTCTTAAGCTAAGAGAAAGGGCAGGGTTGACCTTGTTGCTATGGATGTCAACACGCTTATTATGGACACAGTGATTGGTTGATGGGGGAGGGATCACTGTAAGTGATTTAATCACAGAAATATTGTGGGACGAGGTACCATATTGCCATTATCAAATAAAGATTTTAAAATAAAAATGTTGCCATATTCAATTGAAGATTTTAAAATGTAGCCTAAGGGTCAGTAAATGATCAGCCTCTAGCAGAATTCAAGCGACAAATGATGTTTTATAAACAATTCAGGATCGTGATAGGACCACAAGCCGGAACTCGAATTCAGGTCACCCGAGCTGCCAACAAAGATATCAGCACTGACGATATGACATTATTTTCAACTTGACCTCAACGTTTTATTCTCCATCATTCGGTGCATTTCGCCTGTTAATAAATTTACCTTTATGTTATATCATCCCAGATTAAAATCTATAAATCAAAATATTTATCGCTTTTATGAAGAAAAGGCTCAGCACCCAAGGCTCTTTCGCCTATTGCCTATTGTTGTACAGTGTCTTTGGGTGGATTGCTGAGGCGGATTGCCAGCAACAGCTATTTTAGTCAAGTCAAGTCACCTTCATTTATATAGCGCTTTTAACAATATGGACTGTTTTAAAGCAGCTTTACAGTGATAATAGGAAATTAAAGTAACAGAGATTGTTTTGGCTTTACAGCAGCTCTAGAATAAAGTTATTGTCAAGCTTATGTTAGTTTTGATTGATTCACTTCCGTCGCAACGATCATTAGTTATTAACTCAGTTTGTGATTTTGTTTTCGTGATATAGGAGTCTACTCTAACTTTTACTCTAAATCTAACACTACCCCTAACTTTTCACATATTTAGGAGCTGGTTTTAGCGCTAAATGCTTTGTGAAATACTCTTAGAGCAAAAATGTAGGAGTTAAAATTAGGACTGAATTTTAAAGACCATTATTTTAAAGAGTTTCTCATATATCGGCAAGTTAGAAGCTACTTTTAGCCTTAAGATGTTTTGTGAATATGGCCCCTGGTCTGTGGGCAGGCCGCATGTTGTGACAATTCTGTAATGCTACAGTGCTATAACTATAGCAAATTTTGTCTTAAGCAGGCTGCTGGACTGAGTTTTGTATTACTTGTGTGCATACACAGCACAGAAAGGAAAGTTCATATTTCAAACTTGATCAATAATTGACCAATACAGTATATGTTTTTAAACAACTTGCTAATTTCTTTGCAAAAATATATTTGCTAATGTATTATATTGCTCAGCATTGCGAAGTAAGGATTGCGACTTATTCAATTTATAGTGCAAAACTATGCAATCTAAATATCTAATGTATTACGATAAATGCTTCAAAATCTTTAATGTGCCTTAACATGAAATCATCATCTTGTACTAACAAGTCAATGTTACTAAATTATACTAAAATATATTTGATTGTTGCAAGTCAAGATATGAATAAATGTATTCATATTAGTATGTTAGGGACAGGGAATAAAGCTGTCTGATAGGAATGTGGCAGGAACAATGGTTGCCTTTTAAGTAACCAATGTACTACCAAGTTCAAAATTGATGTCAGAGCAGATTTAATGCTCAACTGTTTTGTAATAAGTTGAATGAGTCATTTTCTTCTGTTTAAAGTCGTGTTATATTGTCTAAGTAATTTTTTTCACTTCTATTGTTTTTGCAATTTTTCTATTGGAAAGTCAAAGCAAAGAGAATGCATTATCATTTATTTATTTTTTGAATAAAATTTTGTTTAAATGCATGTGGTTTGTTCTTCCAATGCATGATCAATTCCTAATAAAAATAAATGAATACTTAAGTACAAAACAGGATATTTCACAATATTTTCCCATGGTTCTGCTTGCAAAGTTTAATGCTTCACTTTTTACATTTAGTGCAACCAAAATAAAATAAAAATTATAAATGAAGCAAAAAATAAAGATTAATACAACACACTCTGCGACACCCCACCAAGCATTCACATGCCCACTTTTTTGTTAAATATATAATCTATATATTATATGTATTTCTATAGTCATGACTTCTGTACAGAGGATTCAGGCTACAAATCATGTTTATTAGTCTACCAATACAGGCCACTGTGGAAATGTTTACATTGTACAGTCAAGTCTCATGTAGCCGTCTAGGCTTAAAGCAACATGTTACATGCTTTGGCTGTTATCTCTCCTCATAATAGTTTGATTAAATTCATATTACACACAGAAAAAAGTTCCTAGTTTCAAAGTTGATGTCAGATTCACGCTTGAAACTTGTAGGAAATGTACTAAAAACAAATCATGGAGGTTTGAACTGGAGAAAAAAGAGTGAGAGAAGAGAGACTTGCAATTTAATCTCTGTTAAATGAGCAAATGAAACAATTTTATAAAGCATTTTTCTCTCCAAATACCAAACTGTAATAAGCTACAAATTCAAGAGAAAAAGTAGAAATTAAATCATTTTATCTAAAACATCTCAAACATATTACTGACAGCGTCTATGCATGGAAACATGTATGAGAATTTCTTAAGATGGCACAAAGCCATCAGTCAGAAATGTGTTTTTGTCTTTCAAAAGACTTGAATGCTAACGTGCAGAAAAACATCAGCACTATATTACATCTATACATCTGCCAATCAGCCCAATAGCCAAACTACATCAAGAAAGTATGCTGGCTAGAAAAAAATACAGGAAAAAATACAGCCAGCTGCTCACAACTCCAGAAGAAACATGATATGCCTTCCAGTAGTAACAAGTGTAATTATGTGCATTCACTTTTGTGCAAAACTAAGAAAATTATGAGGATCTGTTACATGTAAAACTTGTGTCTGTGGGCTGTGCTTAATTACAGCTGGCCTGATATTGATGTAAACAAAATAATGAGGTCGGAACTGTTAGTTCTGAAACTAGTCTGCTGCCTCCTAGTGGTATGGAGAACCACAGCACCAGGATTAACATGAAGCTTTTTCTAAATCACAGCATCTAAATCATGTCACAAAGATACATATGATATCAGGAAAAAGTTGATTAAATAGTGTATCAAACAAAACAAAAATGTATATAAGCAAATACACAAACCATTTCACAGTTGTGGAAAGAATATGACTTCTTAGATTGTGCTTGTGAAAATAACAATTAGTAACATTTATGCCTCTCCACTAGTATCTTGACTGGGCCCCTTAATAGAAAATGACCATGCAGTAAAAAAACAACAAAAAAAACAAAAAGGAACCCTAGATTCAAGCTTGAAATCAATTTTAAGGCAACAATGTATGACAGAGGAAAGAATTAGGAATGGGAACGGTGGAACTCGTCAGTGAGCTTTACTTGCATGAAGGTCTCTGGTTTGAACAATGAAAAGAAAAAACTGTCTGCCAAACCACTTCAAATGATTAGTTGATGCTGGGTTCCTTCTCACATGTATAGAAGACTAACCTGCCTCATACCAAAGGTCCCACTGTCTATTCACAAATATGTAAACTGGATTTATGATATATATCTTTCTGGCGAAAGTGTAAGAAAAGTTGTAAATAATATTACTGTACAGAGAACACTAGTTAGTAAAGTAAAAAAAAAAATATTTATGTTGTGCCATGGAGTTTGAGGGAGAGGGAAAGGGAAAGGGGATGTTAGGATTCCAGTTTTAAGAGTCAAGAGTAGTTTAGTGTGTCTGATTGCTTTTTAAATGTAAACTTGACACTCAACCCTGAACCTTCATTTGATTTCGGTGCAAAACACTAGCAGGAATGATCAGGCTCTGTACAGTATAGATAACTGGGCAGTTGTACAACTTTGTCTATTTTGGATCAAAAAGCAAGTCACCAACACCTTTAAAATAATGATGATATTGATCAAGACTAAAAAACAATGCAACATAAAGCAGCACTACATTTGGAAATATGGACCAAAGAGGAAGGGGGGGGGGATCAGGTATCACATCTGATCTGAAACTTCATTCTTACTATTTTTTTGCAAGTGAACTTCCTTCCACTTGTGCAAATCAATATGTGGTGACAGTCTGGTGGTAATCCCATCCAAAAAAAAAAAAACCTAGTAAAAGGACAACACCTAAGACCAATAGGAGTATCCCTCTGGCACGATTTATAACCATGAATCTTGAAAAATAAGTCACAACACAACAAAAGATTCAGTCATGCCTTCAGTATCTCTTAATGTCTCATTTCTGTCCATACTTCCCTGAGAGAGTGGTGTGATGGCACAGTTGTTGTCAGGGAAACAAGATAGAAGCATATGATATTTCAACATTGTTTAATACAACCAAATAATATGTGCTGCCAACCCATGACTAATGAGAGCCAACAACAAACAAAGCAACTAAATATGTGCTACAAAGCCATTAACAAAGGCTGCTGGGAACATTTACAGCCTGATGAGGAGATCCAAGTTCCTGGCCAAGGGTTAAAGGGGAAAAACACAGCTCTTGGGTTGAATAAACAGGGAGAAAAGAAAAAAAGGGGAAAAAAATACGCTGGAGGGCAATTATTTGTTTTCTGGGTATTCAGGAACGCCAGCAGCTGTAAGAGTAGCTCGATACTGCTGCAAAACTACACGCATGCTCTTTATGAAGCCTTTGGAAAGAGGGAAGAGTGGGAATCCAATATCTGGATAGCCACTGCGTTCTGGTAGGAAGCTCCGATAGCTCTTTCTCCGTTTCTTTGGTCTCACAGCCGGCTGAGACTCCTGACATGGTTTTACACTTTGAGATGTCACAAAACCAGACACCCCTTCAAAACCTTCCGGTATTTCTGATCCTGCACCACCCACCACTGAGCTATCACAATCAGAGTTCTGGCTCAGGTCCCGTTGCCCGGCTGATCCAGGAGGTAAACTGGGCCCCACTGTGGAAGGACTGAGACCCGAGTCCTCAAGCTCCTCTTCACTTCGCACATCCTGTTTGCTTGGACTACTGTGGACCAGAGCTGAGGAGATCTCTTCCAAAGGTTCTGCATGGGGGCTGCCAACCCCACATCGTGAAGCACGATCGGTCATTGCCCCATCCAAATCTAGCCAGGACTCCAGACGATGGACCAGCCGCCAGCCGTTGCAGGTAAAGTGCTCACAGATCTCCTGCTGAAAGACCTCCACAGGCTGCTGGAGAAGTAGGGTCATTGACTGCACCATCTTAATGAGTGCCATTTCATTGTAGCAGCGACTGTTCTCGTAACCCTCTTGAAGTCCTCGGTCACTGTCAAAGCCAGCCTCATTATAGTATGGCTCATTGACAAGGATCAGACCTAAAGGGGTGGAGACAAAATATTTACACTTAAAAATGTTAGAATGTTATTCATAGTCTTGCAGGTACAATAGCAAAAAAACAGGAGTGCCTCAAATTATTAAATGTAATTTTAAAGCCCCGTTCACACCGCCAGCGACACGCAGCGACAAAGCGACATGATAGGAAAGAAGCCTTTCAGTGGAGCTCAACGTCTCGAGTGCAGGCAAGACAGAAGAGTTCGAGGACGATTTCACTGTTTCATTTGATTTGACTGTAACCACATATATGGATATAATAAAATGATGCATGGAAAAGTACTGTCAACAGTCTCAGTGAGTTTAATTCATACATTTATAGTTCGAGTGGTGTAGTTTTATGATGCAAGTTTAGCACTGCTGCAGTTCATTTTACGGTTTCCCCTGCATTATGTTGACAAGAAAATCGATGATTTGTCAAATTCGAATGACGTTTTAGTAATTTATGACAGTATGAGTGAGTTTAATTTGTTGATTGATCGATCGTTAATCTAGTAAATTATTTAATCTACTGAACACTGCTGTGGTAATATAAAAACAC
Source organism: Siphateles boraxobius (assembly GCF_051911475.1). NCBI lineage: Eukaryota > Metazoa > Chordata > Actinopteri > Cypriniformes > Leuciscidae > Siphateles > Siphateles boraxobius. The sequence continues at coordinate 28,189,141 of NW_027509042.1, forward strand.
TCTCCCAACAGCATACTGTTTCTTTTGAGCCTAATTCCTAGTCAAATTAAAATTGTATAGTTGTATATATATCACTTGTGATGGTATTTTGTATAGATATGGCCAGACGTGCAGTCTACCAATAACATTAGAGCGACGGCACTACGAACGCCCACAAGCGACTTCACAGTACAGAGCCTAGCGACATACAGCGACAAAGTCGCTAGCGGTGTGAACAGGGCTTAATTGTACCAAAAAAACAACAACACAGACACATTTCTCAAAATATCTTCTATTATGTTCAGTACCGCTGCTAGACATTTTGGTGCCCTAAGCATAATTCCTTTATGGTGCCCCCCGCCCCCGGGGAAAAAAAAAACGTTTATTTTTACCGGTTTAACTTTAACTTTTTAACGCGCAATCCAACGGAACACTGAGGCGGCGGCGGCACCATCGTTACTTTCTAGAGCAATTAAATACTCTTGTTCCGTCTGTCTTGTTATATACATCCCTAAAAAGTGCCTAATAATATTTCTATAATGAAATAATATCGGCACTATAATTATTATGACTACGATATGATGATTGATTTTTCATTAGGCTATTTTTGGTGCCCCCCTCAGCACTTGGTGCCCTACGCACAGCGCGTGATGCGCGTGGTGGGAGCGGCGGCGCTGATTATGTTACATAGAAGAAAAAAGTTTTGGAATGACATGAGGATGAATAAATGATGACAGATGAAATATCCTTTTAATGTAGATGACATTAAATGAATAGTAGGGCTACTGGATCGATTGCTCCTGTCTGCCTTGATGCTGGTCTGGTCAGGTCAGGTCGCGAAACCATGTAACCCAGTACTACCTGTATACAGAAGTGGATGCACGCACTAGTTGCATTTCGCTTCGGAGCCGATCGTTTGATGTTTCTGAGTGTGCGGTTGTTTACAACGAGTGAGTGTGTCGGTGTTCTTCAGGAAGACTCTCCCAGTGCTGGTGTTCTACAGCGCGAGTGCAGCGGTGATCACGAGCTTCGATCTCTCAACTGCTGTTTTAACAGCAACAAATTCTAAAGGTTTGTGTGTGTTGACGGCTGGTTAGAGGGCGGAAAATTGAGTGCTTCACTGTTTCAGTTCTCTGTTCAGTGTTGCCGCGGTCATTCCCCTGTGTGCTCCGGCACTGGTGACAGTCCTATTTTCTGAAAGAGCAACACGGGTGCGTTTGCGTCTTTTTCAAGATGTCATTCCACCTGTACTTTTCTGGATGCGATCGTTCCCTTTTCCTCTCTGATGGTCACAATTGTTGCATCACATGTTTGAGCTGTATGTTTATATGTATATAAATATGTATGCATATGTGCTTATATGTTCGGCATGCTGAGGCAGCTTTTGTGGGCGGCTCATGTTCTCATTGCGGGAATATGACTGTCGCGGTGTTGAGATCGAGACTCGCCTTCGTCCGTGAAGCGCGAGTCCCCATTACCATGCCCCACCCCTGGGTGCCGTGTGGGATGGGTGATCGGAGGATAGTGATGGATTTCTCGCCCGGTAACCATTCCCTGTGGGCTCCTCACTCCTCCATCACACCGCAGCCGATGGAATTCCTGTTGGAATTCCCCTCTGTAATGGACCGATCAGCTGTTACAATGGGGGTTCCCCCTGAGGATAAGATATCGATAGCAGCATCGGAGGGTGAGCTGGCCTCTGGTGACAACTCCACTCCGCCGCCGGTGGCAGTTCCTCCGACCGCTCGTCGCCGAGGGTGTTCCCCGGCCGCCGTTCCCGCTGGGCCTCCACAGCAGCCTCCACCCAGTATGAAGGCCAGTTATAAACTCGTTCTTTATGCTACTAGGTGGTGGGTCGTGACCATCTTGGCCCAAGATTGGTCTGCAACTCCGACCTGAAAGACGTGCTTCAGATCTCTACCTTCCGCGCCGCAGGCCATCCTGTGTGTTGCGTGTGAGGGTTGAAGTATCAGTACAGAGTCCTTCCCTTCGAGTGCTCCAGAGCCCGTTGGGTCTTCAGGTCAACTGGGAGTGAGTAATCTCGCCCACGGGTTGAGTATCTCTTTTTCAGTTTTGGAGATGGACTCAGTCCAACACGTCTCTCCAATGGGAGTGTGTTCAGCTGGTGTTGAAGTGAGAAAGGGTCCAACTGAAAGAACTTTCAGAGGCTCCTGGGGCATATTACCATATCTGGCATCTGCAGCCATTGGCTTCCTCCATATGATGACCGATTCAGTGCTAGCTTCACGATCGGGTCCCGAGGTGACCGTGGCAGAGCAGCTCACCCTGTGTGACTATAGTTCATCCCGGTCTGCTGCCAAACCCTCTTCAACTGAGGGGCCATGTACAAAGGGCGCGTTTTAACGGGGGCCTGGGCGACCCTCGACTACACGGGCATTCGTGCCTCAAGTTGTTAGACATTGCGACCGTTGCGCAAGCTTCCCTTGCATGTCACAACTCACCCGTCACCTCCTCCTTGGAGTCAGAAGCTTCTGAGGATGCTTTGTTCCACTCTTCCTGCTCTACTCAATTGTGCCGCCAACGAGCCTCACGACAGTTATAGCAAGAGCAAGTGGAGACTCCATCCCCTGGGTCCAGCTGGGTTATGACCATTCCGGGGCCGCTCAGTTGCCTCTCCGGTTTCGTCTTCCTGCCAGTGTTTCTGTCCGAGCGGACTAGCCTTGGACAGACACTGGCTCTCAGCTGCCCCGGGGGCCCCTAGAAATGCGTTTCCCCAGTGAGCCTCCTAAAAGCGACTGCGACTCATGTTCACCTTGCGCTTGCTCAAGTCAGTGAATTCATCACATGTTCATTCATCATGTTTCATCATGAATTCATCATGTTGAGCAGAGATGCTCCTGAAACTCAGTGAAGTTCATAGCACTCAAGTGTTGAGCAGCAATGCTCCTGTAGCTAGTGAATTCATCACACTCAGATGTTGAGCAGTAGTGCTCCTGAAGCTTAGTGAATCCTTTTCGCACTCAGTGTTGAGCAGAAATGCTCCTGTTGCTCAGTGAAGTTCTTCGCTCTCAAGTGTTGAGCAGAAATGCTCCTGAAGCGCAGTGACCTTCACATGTCGTGTTGAGCAGTGCTCCTGTCTTTTGCGCCCGTTGCTTGCACCTACGGTGCCAAGTCAGGAGGGAACAGGTCTTCATAGTTGCCCCTTATTGGCCCAAACAGACCTGGTTCCCATCGAACAGCCTTCCTGACTTCCCCTGAACACTTTTTCAGGGACGGGGCACGATGGCACCCGCGTTCTACCCCTGGAGATTCCGGGCGGTCATACACTGAATGCGGAGGTTCAGGTGGTTATCACAGGAACATGTGGTAGTTACCATCACTTCTGCGAGCACCCCTAAGAAAAAAAGGAGTGTGCTTACGCATTAGAAGTGGAACCAGTCGTTGTGTAGTCTTCTCTCCGGAGGAGACCCTGAAAGCTTTTCGATAATTTCAGTGCTCTCTTTCCTGCAAGATGGGTTGGAGTAGGCTGTTTTCCTCCACCCTCTAAGTGATGTTGCCTCTGTGTTCTTGACGCACGTCATGATGCAGAAGCATGGGAAGCATGTCCTGATCGTCAGGTTCCTGAGGGAGCAAGGTAAAATAAACCCTTGCGCCCCTCTTTATCCTCTTGGGCCTTATCTCTGGTGCAACTGCACAGCAGAGATCGCCCCTGAGCCACTGCAGGCAGTGAGTTAACTCTCGCGGGTCGAGAAACGCGCCGGCGCGTTTTGCTGTTTTTTTTCTCCACATAGCAGCAACATAGACTTAAAATACTCCGTCATTTTTGGTCATACAAATAAAATCAACACATGATTATAAACTATAGAGGGTCTTCTTTTTTTTGTGTACACTCACATTAACATCAAAACCGTGTGCTTTTGTAAAATGAAGAAAATAAACAGGGTGTGCTTTCTGCCTCTCTGTCTCCGTTAAATTTTTTTCTGGTGCACGTCTCTAAACTTAAACAAAGCTCAGCGAATACTATTCACACAAGCACGAGCAATATATCTTTATTATCATTTAAGTTTGTACTTTTCAAATATCTAATTCAAAACTAAAATAAATATTCTCTGTTTATGTAATATATTAAAAAAGAGAGAGGTGTCAGCCGATCTCATTATCGTTCTCTTAGCTCATTATTCTGCTAATCTGACACGCCCACGGAGAGCGCGCGGTATTCAAACGCAAATGATCTGAAGCAACACATGCAAAGTGTCAACGCCCCTCATAAACGCGATAACACAACAAATGTAATCATCAGATTAATGTAGCCTATTTCTTCTTGCGAGGCTGTGTGAGGAATAATCCTGGGACATTTACCTCAGAACATGTACTGTTTTTTTTCATTTCGAGGAGCAACGGATCCATCTGATAAGTAAGTTTTTTTTTTATTATTGTTCTAATCGCGATATCATAGTGTATGTAAACCGCAAAAAGACTGTTTAAATATGAATCGCGTCTGTGTGTGAATGAATGAACTGAACAGTTTTTACCAAACCCTATTGCTATACTGAGATGAGTGAAAATCGACTGAAATATGTTGAAATAACGTTAAAATGTCTTTGTATTAGCAACGTATTAAACTGCAAATTAATATGTATGCCCTAATATAGGCTCATAAAAACAAAAAACGACATGCCTATGTTACAGACGAAATATGAAAGACAACATTTCGTCGACTAGTTTTGGATAGATTATTAACTGTTTACTGTAGCCTAAACTATAGACTACTGCCACATTGAATAAGCTTTTGTTCACCAATTTCTGCTCAAATGTTAAATATATTAGGCTATGTTTGTTTTGTCAAAAATAAAGTCATCAACTAGGATGCTATTATAGTCTTTGTTCCAATGTAGGCTTTATTCAAACTAATGAATCCTTAACTTTGAAATATGTATGATAAAATGTATACTTTAGTTTTTACAAAGAAATATGATATATCCATCTGAGAAGTACGTTTTTTTATTAGTGTTCTAATCGCGTTATCATAGTGTATGTAAACCGCAAAAAGACTGTTTAAATATGAATCGCGTCTGTGTGTGAATGAATGAACTGAACAGTTTTTACCAAACCCTATTGCTATACTGAGATGAGTGAAAATCGACTGAAATATGTTGAAATAACGTTAAAATGTCTTTGTATTAGCAACGTATTAAACTGCAAATTTATATTTATATGCCCTAATATAGGCTCATAAAAACAACAAACGATATGCCTACGTTACAGAAGAAATATGAAAGACAACATTTCGTTGACTAGTTTTTGGATAGATTATTAACTGTTTACTGTAGCCTAAACTATAGACTACTGCCACATTGAATAAGCTTTTGTTCACCAATTTCTGCTCAAATGTTAAATATATTAGGCTATGTTTGTTTTGTCAAAAATAAAGTCATCAACTAGGATGCTATTATAGTGTTTGTTCCAATGTAGGCTTTATTCAAACTAATGAATCCTTAACTTTGAAATATGTATGATAAAATGTATACTTTAGTTTTTACAAAGAAATATTAGGCTACACTTGAAATATTGTTATTTTAATTGTTGCTGTAATTGTAACCTTTTTAATAAAATAGCAAATAATATATTTACAAGGTAGATGTAAACAAAATCTTAAAAGGTCAATATAAGCCTTCTCTTCAAATTATTTGTATTGTGTTTTATTAGTGACAAATTTGGGGAGAGGATACATATCCAAAACTTTCTGAAAATACAGTATGAGAATTAACTACACAATTACTAGAAATGTTCACCTTGGATATTATACAATTTGCAAGCAAAAATACAAGTGGAAAAATACTATTTTTTTATAGATGTTTCCAACTGTGAACCAATTTTGTAGTATATATACACATTTCTTTTCTTGTGTCCTTGTATTCTTTCTTGTGTCTCAGTGACACACCTGTGAAAAGCTCATTATGCAGGCTCATTAAGCAGGTCTTTTGTCTTCACAGGTGTGAATCAGACCATTATAAATGAGTCACGCCCATTTCGCATATTGCCTTTCCAAACAAAAAGTGTTTTACTAAATTTAAATCAATGTATTGTTTTATGTGAATGATTTGGAAGGATGATTTTCAGATCATTTTGAAGCAAAAATCCTAGGCGAGAACATCCATTAGTCAAAAGTCTTGTGGACACATATTTAGTATGTGTTTTGTGGCCTTATTTCAGAGACTTTAAGTTTTAGTTTTTTCAATAACCATGCATAAACAATATTCTCTCAAAAATACAAACATGTACATACATCTTGCTAACATATTATGGTAGCCCTGTTTGTGCTATATAGAGTGAATTTACACCTTTGCCATTAACATGTTTATAAATAACTGAAAAAAGCACAAATGTTAGAGCATGTCAGAACACCTCCAGGACCCCAAAAACACATAGGACCCCAGAGGGTTAAAAATTCTGTTAAATCACTTCACCTGCTCGCATGGTCTCTGCTAGAGGGTAGGGACTTGCTCGCTTTCGGTAAATGTATTGTGCCTGGAGTTCGGGCCGGCTAACTCTCATGAACTGAGACCCCAGCCTGGATTGTGCCCAAGGTTCCTACCTCTCCCGTAATAGGATCAGGTGGTGAGCCTGCAAGCGCTGCCCGGAGGAGGCAGACCCAGCCCTGGCTTCTCTGTCCGTCCGCTTCATAGTGGTTAGGCGTGTACAGAATGCAGCCTTAGACCTCAGACCAGCAACTTATCTGTTAGGAATCAGCAGAGAGGGAAGGCTGTTTCCAAGCAAAGTGGCCCACTGATGTGGTTGCCTTATTTTCGGTGAAATATTCCGAGACGCTCATGTCCATTTAGGTGTCGAGCTCCTCTATATTGAGTGTTGTGCTCCGCCTGGGCGTTGACAGAGTGCTTTGCTGACGGATTCAGAGTTGGGGGCTGGGCGACACCTTTTTGAACTGCTGCTTCCCGTGGGCTCCCTTCTCATGAAGCAATTATCACCATGAGCCCGGTTCAAGTGGCTTGCTCCAGTGACTTCCCTGGCCTAAGCCCTGTCCTTCTCCGCCTTAAAATTGCGGGGGCATCAGGAGGCTTTTGTCTAGGCACTGGAAGGTGGCAGCTTTAATGGCGTTTTCAAAGGTTATCCCCATTCAGTCGACGTCGACTACGTCTGAAGTTATCGACTGAAAGGGAACGTCCTGGTTGCGTATGCAACCCACCGGTCCCTGAAGGAGGGAACAGAGGACGTAGTCCCCTTGCCACTACCGCTGGACCACCGCTGACTCCGGGTTACGCTCGGCTCCTCAGCGAAAAGCAACTAGTGCGTGCATCCATTTCCGTATTTATACCCGCTGCTGGGGCGGAGTGTGTGATGCGAATCACGCACGCCAATTCCATTGGCTCGTTCAATAGTACTCGAAGATGATAGGCTCCCTGGCGTGATCTCCATTCAGTCGACGTTGACTACGTCCTTCGTTCTATCCTTCAGGGAACGGTGGGTTGCATACGCAACCAGGACGTTCACGTGGCTACGCGAAATGGATAAAAAATTCTGTATTATACATTTTAAGGCTTGTACCTTGGAACCTTTTACATGGTTTGCGTTCTCGAGCCACCAGACACTGTTTTGTGCAAATGAGCGGCCGGATCGCATTAAGGGTTTTCTGTTAGAACGGTGTCGTGTTAGCAGCCCCTAAGTTAATAACTAATGATCGTTGCGACAGAAGTGTATCAATCAAAATCATCTAACTTTACAGCAGCTCCAGAATACAGTTATTGTCTAGCTAAAGCCAAAACAATCTGTTACTTTAATTTCCTATTATCACTGTAAAGCTGCTTTTAAACAAACTCTATTGTTAAAAGCACTATACAAATGAAGGTGACTTGACTACTGCACTAATCACAAGATCCCTTATGGTTTTCAACCTAAATATGGTTTTCAACCTAAATAAAGGTAGAAAAATTACCACAAAAATATACTCTATGTTTTATACTATATAAGTTTTTAATTAACCTTGTATAGAAATAAGCACTTGCAGTAGACTGGATTTGCTGGTCCATCTTTCAGTACCCTGTGAAAGGAAACAAAAATCACACGTCAGCATTGACCAATAATCATACACGTCAGCATTGACCAATAATCATACAATGCAGTTAAGGGCATCAAGGATTTGGCGATAAAGCCAAATTTCATCAAGTTATCAAATTTCTACTAATGCTTCTACTAAAGTGTCTACTAATGATGGATAAAAATGTTAGTCACTCATAACATGTTATTCATAGTCTTGCAGATACAATAGCAAAAAAATGGGCCATTTCATTCCAAAGGTCAGAGAGACATTAGAAAATGGTCAAAAGTAACTAATTTGGGATACGATTCCCTGGAAGGACAAAAAGTTTATTCATGCAACATAGTAACAAAGAAGAATGACCAAAGGGAGTGCAAAGAGGTGGCTAGTTGAAAATCAGAAACATACCAGTCAGAAATTAGAAAAGAAAGTAGGTCAGCTCACCTTTCCAATCCAGGTGCCGAGAAGACTGACACAAACCTTCCCATTGTCATAGAGGTTGGGATTAAGTCGGCCGCTGCACTGAGACAGGTAACGGAAGAGAGGAGGAACAGCAGGATAGATATTAGGAAGCTGAATATCAAAGAGGAAGAGTCCATCCTCGTAGGGTGTGCGGTTAGGGCCCTTAATGAAAGCTGAGAAAAGGTCCTGAAGAAAACAACAGGAAAGGTTAATCAAAGAAAAGAGGAACTTTTGATGGAATTTTCACAATTGGTTTCCATACTTTGTAAAATAAAATAAACGCAACAATCAAAATAAATACTAGGAAGAGTTCATAAATATGTTGTGTGCAAGGAAAATTTACCATTCTGTCCTCAAAAGTCTTCACCATGATGCCATCGGGCAGAGAGGTGGCCAGCAGGGCCATTTCTTTCCTTACAGTGCTAAAGAACTTCTTTGCCTCTGCTGGCTGGAATTCCATTTTTTTAAAAGAGTGGGTGTCTATGGCAAGAAAGAGGGGTAATTTTTAAATGGCTCCTAGAATGAAACTATCATACAAGTGCTGTATGAAATTGATGTGATGATTTTTGTTCAAGAAGATACCTCTTAAAGGTGCTCTAAGCGATGTTGGGTGACGTCACTTTTTGTTGACGTTCGAAGTATTGTCAAACAAAACGGAGGCTAGCTAGACCCTCCCTCCTCCTCCTCCTCATCCGCTCACTAACCCCCCAAACCCTTCTTGTCGGTTATTGACTGGAACAGTTTGTTATGTTTCGTGGTGCGGGTTAGCCCAGTTTGTTTTTGTTGACGTTTTTAGAGCCTGGGGTGTCTGCAGAGACTGCGTTTTTTACAGTGTGTTCAGGGGACAGGCAGCTAGCGGATAGTGAGGAGATGTTTGCTGTATGTGACAAAAAATGTTTTGGCTCAAAAAAACGCATGACATCGCTTAGAGCACCTTTAAATGACCATTTCTATAATAAATAATTACCTATTGTTCATATAAGGCGGCACTTTCATGAAAATATATAGTAGCAAGTCAATAATTCTCAGGGCTGCCCTCGACTAAAAATTTTTCATTTAAGCGATTAGTCAACTAATCGCACGCGTATATTAATAAGCCATATAAATAAATCATGATAATGAGCCTTTAATTACCTATATATAATACATAGCCTAATCAGCACTCAAGCGTGCGCATAAAGCTTGCCACAGCGCACCAGCAAAAGTATGAATGTGTCGTGAAAAAAGTTTTTGAAGTTTTCTAAAAATATATTTCTCATGTCTGTGAGGCAAATATACACTGAGTTTTGGTTTATTTTTTTGATGCGCTCAAGTTCACAGAGACCGAGACGACAGAAAGTGCAACCTGTTTGTTTTCTTTATTTTACAAAGGCACAACTTTTTCTTGTTATTGTGAGTTTAGACAAAAGTAGAATGATGTTATCTCTCTTATCTGTATGTTGTGCTGGTGATGTTTTTTTCCCCCTCCTTCTGTTTCTCTCTCTCTCTGCCATGCAGCACTCCAAACCATCCGCAGCTGATGCTAATTAGTAGAAGTGTGTATAAAGCTGCAAAGAAACTGGGTTCAGGAGGAATCCCTCTTCAGCTATCCCAGACACATTGGTGTTAACTGCAGTTGTAAAACTTTTGTGAAATCTGTTGTCTTGAGTACAGTGACTCTTTAGACTTTGTGAGTTTGAAGAGTAAAACCGTGTAGGGAGACGGGCGCCAATTTGTTTGGATTATCCACTCATAAACTTTTCTCCTGTTTATTTTTCGTTAGTCAGGGAGAGAGGTAAGATAACTGTCTTTAATTTTGATTTCTTTTTGTTAGGGAATTTAACTGGGTTTAAACTTTAGGAAGCCCCTGTTTTGTTTGTTATATTGGCCTGGCCCTCTACTGACGATCTGGTTATTATTTTAATTTGTTTACCTGTTTATTGATCTTTGTTTGTTTTATAAATATATTGATTAAGCCTTTAATAAAAAGTAACAACTAATTAAGCATACTCTTTCAGTTTCCTTTTGTGACCAGGTGTAAATCAAAGGGTGCTGTGTAAATCTTTTGTACATAAAGGTGAAGGACAATTAGAGCTGTTATAGAGGAAAAGGAGATTTCTCACATTTATTTAGTCAATTCTTTTTGGTTATATCTTTTTTTTTTATGGTTACTCCCTCTTTAAAATACCCTAGACTGGAGAGGGAACAAAACACTGTATGACCAAAAATGACCCGAGTATGTCAAAAATTTGTATTTTAAGTTGTTTCCGCTGTTGTCAGGAAAAAAATGCAAGGGATCGCAGTGGCACCTCCATGTCAGATAGTAAAGCGCGCTATACTCTAGATTCTACACTCTGCAAAAACACTTGGATATGCGCCTAATAATAGCACACATTTATCTAGGTTGACGTTAGAGCGAGCAGCCAAGTTACTGACATGTTTCAAATGATAAGCCATATTTGAGGTCAATGGATGATATGCAAATGTTGGATTACCTGACTGACATACGGTTATTACCACAAGGACCTGCCGTTAACGATCTGTCCCTCATGGACATTGTCACTTCCTCTGGAGTTTTTTTTTCTGTGACTAATCGACTGTCAGGAAAACTGGACTCATTTTCCATTCTCTGGCTTTTAAAGAACATTTGCTCAACTACCGTACAGACCTCAACAATGCAATATCCTCTTATTTCTCTTCTACCATTAGGAATTCAACGTGCAGGCCCAAATCACTCTTTGCTATGGTTAACAAACTCACTAATCCACCACAACATGTTATTTCGGGCTCTGGGGTGCTTCAAAATGGTTTTTCCTTATTCTTTTCAGACAAACGAAGTCAATCACTGAATCCATTACCAAAGACACCCCTCATATACAAGTGACTCAAATGATCATTTGAGTCACTTCTATGAGGGGTGTGACTCAAGATAAAAAGTTTTATGAGCTGAATCAGATAATCTGATTCAGCTTATTCAACAAACTATCTCTCTGCTTTTCCTCAGACTTCACAGTTAGATTACTTATGGCAACAGGAGTAGTCAAATTCCACATCCTGCCGAATTGATCCTACACCTACTGTTTTGCTTAAGATGTGTTTCCTCGAGGTTGCACCCTTCATAACACATATCATAAACTGTAGTTTGACTTCCGCCCTAGTTCCAGCAGAATTAAAAATGCCTGCGGTGACCCCGATTCTTAAAAAAAAACAGGCCTTGACCATCTAAACAAGGATAATTACAGGCCAAAATCTAACTTAACTTTCTTGCAAAATCCTTGAAAAGGTTGTGGCTTTGCAATTGCGATCATATTTAGATGTAAATGGTCTTTTTGAACCTTTTCAGTTAGGATTTTGCCCATCTCATAGCACTGAAACTGCACTTCTTCGGGTGGTTAACGATTCTTTTGTCCATGGATTCAGGTTTAATAAACATCTTGATTCTTCTCGATCTAAGCGCTGCATTTGGCACAGTCTATTTAACTATTTAACATGTATTTTGGATAATGTGACCATGTGTTTGTAATGGTGTAAGGCTGTGTAAATGTATTGTAATGTACAATGTAAAGCAACCTTGAGCTACGGAAAGGTGCTATATAAATAAAACTACTTCTAATAATATTGTCGACTAAGGCTTTTCTAGTTGACTAATGATTAGTTGAATATTAGGGGGCAGCCCTAATAATTCTAATGTTATCTAAAATAAAATAAAAAACTTTGGTGTACAGTAAGTACCTGGTGCCCATTCCAAAACGGAAAACACTTCCCCTTTAGCACTGGTGAAGGTGACACCTGGTTTGCCTCCACTCTGCTGACACAAAACTGGCGTGTCACTAGGCCACTCAGAACGCACAGGCATCTGTGGTTCAGCTAGCAGTGGCACCATCACCCTCTCCTCCTCTATAGCAGCCTCCATTTTATCCTCTTCTACAATGGCCACATTGTCTAGAGTCTTTTTCAGGTTTTCCTGAAGTTTCTTAATATCATCCAGAAAGCGTTTTTCTTTTGTGGGTTTGGCATCAGCGGGGGTTGTGGCAGCAGTTGCGGCTGATGGTCCGGCAGTGGGTGAAGTGGGTGATCCGGTCCAGAGCTGCTCAACTGTCATGTTCTTTAAACTTTCTAAAATCTTAAGGGCTTCTTTAAGCTCACGAAATCCCCGTGGTGGAGTCTCTTTACTGGGCTTCTCTTCAGGCGCAGCAACTCCACCTATGCAAGGAAAAATAATTAGCCTTTATGTGAAAACACCAATTGCAACATCAAAGACAGACAACACTGATATCCAGGCCCATTGCTAGTGGGAAAAAGTGGGTTTGGACAACAATGTTTCCCCACCCAATAAACTGTACAAGGGGTCCAGAAAACCTAGTGATGCCACTGATGTTATTTTTTCAGGGGTTCAAGCACAAAGTGCTGAAACCCTATTGTTAGGATTTTTATTAGGGGTTCAAGCACGAAGTGCTGAAACCCTATTGTAATTGTTAGGATTTTATTAGGGGTTCAAGCATGTAGTGCTTAAACCCTATTGTTAACGAGATATTTTCACCAAACTCAGCACACCTATGCAAGAGCTCATTCTTTGGTCGCATGAAAAAGGACGCGGCGACTGGGCTCTCGGTGGCGCTATAACTGTTAAAAAGGTGTCAAAATGATTTATTTCTATGGTAAATCCCATGAAATGGCTGAAAGCGGCCCCCTTCCTGCCTGATTTGCATACCTCCTCACAAAATCGGGCGTGCACATGCGTCACGTGATCCTAAAGAAGCTTGGAAACTTTCATGGACGTCGGGCCATCGGTGTCACTTTAACTGTTATAAAGGTGAAAAATGTTCTATATCCTATGCAAAATTACATTTAAATGACTGAAAAATGATCTGCTCTGCGCAGAACTTCACCAAATTAGCTGAGCATGTGCGACATATTATTCTAAAGAAGCGTGCAAATTTTTACGGTGATCGGGCCATCAGTGGATTTATTACAGTTTAAAAGGTCGAAAAAAATTCACACCAAAATGCACCCCATTTCCATGATAAATGAGTTGAAAATGCAAAAAGCAACCTTTTTCCTCTCTGAGGCACATGTTAAAAGGCTTGATAAAGATTTTGTAACCAGCAGCTCAAGCGTCAAGTGCTCAGACCCTATAGTTTTTTTTTATAGGCTTTTTTAGGCCCTTTTTATTAGGGGTTCAAGCACGTAGTGCTGAAACCCTATTGTTATTGTTAATTTTCCCATGATGCAACATTCTCCATCTAAAACTGATCAGGCAGACCGAACCGTAAGTCGTAGAGACTTGAAACTTTGAGGGCTGGTAGTACTCACACCGCCTACAACGTCACCAAGGCCCGCCTCGATCGGCCTGACGGGGGCGCTACAGCATTCAAAAGTACGAAATGGCTCATAACTCCTAAACCGTTGGTCGTAGGCTCAAGTGTCTTACATCGTTGGAATCCTTGGCTCAAGGCGGACATGCCCTTCCGGGCTCCAATTCTGAGAAGATTTAGGTTTTTCGAAAAAACTACTTTTGCAATCTACTTCTAGGGTTTTTGCCTGATCGGAGACAAAACCAATGCAAAACAATCTCTGGACAGTGAATGTCAATAATCATCAAAAAAAATTGAAATGTCAATTCACGATCGCTAAGGGGAACCAAAATGCTCGATTCGTCCAAGTCCACTTTTACTATAATTTGTGAACGGAAAGAGATATTTTCGCTAAACTCGGGACACATGTTCATGAACTCAATCTGAGGTGACATAAAAAAATCGCGATGATTGGCCACTTGGTGGCACTATAACAGGGTAAAAAAATCATGAAAATGGCTTTAACCGCACCCAACCGTTAGTCCGATGAAAATTGGCATTCAGTGAAAATTGGCATTCAATGACGCATACTGAGTTTTTTGAGATAAGCCAATGTTCTCATAGATTATCATGGCACAGGGTGCCATGTTAGTCTATGAGAACATTGGCATATCTCAAAAAACTCAGTATGCGTCATCGGTACAATGCCCTGAGGGAGCCTGAGAAGTTTCAAGCCACCGTTTTCACAGAAGTGACCTCCTTAAACTCCTGAATCCTTACCGAGTCCAACGATACCAAACATGGCAGGTTTCGCCTTATGGTTTGTATAACAGTGTCATTTAGGGCTTAAAAAACTTGCGATTATCTTCGAAACAGTTAGTCCGAACAAGACAAACACCACAGGAAATTTGAAAATATAGGTCAATAACTAAACAATAACATAAAAATGTCAAAATTATGATAGGAACTGACAAAAAAAAATCCAATTAAATGTCATGAATTATTTTTATGCTCTCATAAATAAGTGTCTAAACTTCAAAACGAAATGAGATATTTACAACAGATTTGACACATGTATGGGCACACTTTGAGGACACCTAATAAAAGTGGTGTAGATCAGGCAAGATGTTGTGCTATAACTGTGCTATAGCCTAGTGGCTAATGGGGATCCAAATAAACAAATACACTTATGGCATAGATGGAAAAGACCATTTACAGCCAATACAGGCAATTTACTAAGGAGAAATGTTTTTCATTTTTTTTTTTACAGTTATAGCACAACATCTTGCCTGATCTACACCACTTTTATATGCAGTGGTTTTGGCTCCGATCAGGCAAAAACCCTAGGCAGTGGTTACTCTTCCTAGGGTCCCAACAAGTAAAAAATACAAAACTACATTTAATCAACAACAATAAAAAATCAAGTCAATGAAACATACTAACCCAATATTCATTCCAAATAGCAAAATCAACAGTTTACTATATATTGTGCCATCAAATGTTCCTTTAAATAGTTTTTTAAAACTCATTTTTCTTTTTAAAAAATGTGTAATAGGAATGGTAAATCATTCCATATTTTCATTCCTCTATACACTTCAGTCCGTTGTTTTGCAGTGGTTTTCGAATCAGGAAATAAAAAAAAACATCCCTTTTACACATGCCTGGTGTTAAACTTATGACTAGAACTACTATACAAAAGTTGAGAGTACAGGACATTAGGAACTCTAGACACAGAAATATTTCTTATAAAACAAAGCAGAGAGACAATCCTTCACCAGTGCATTCTTATTATGTTAGCCGTTTTATTACCGTTCAAAGTGAGTTGTGTCGCTCTGTTCTGGACTAATTGTAATTTTCCAATTAGTTAAATTTTTTGTCTTTACTTGATACACTCGACCACACCACTGGACAATAATCTAAGCAAGAACCATTGTTTGCACAATTTTAGAAATACAGTTGTAACCCAGGCCACCAGTAAATGAGTTAAGAGTTGGAAAAGTTAAGAAAAAGAAAGAATTAAAGTGTTCTAGAAAGAAACGCGATTCATCCAATCTCTGATTGTGCTCTAGTGACTGACACCCATGAGAGCCAACAGTAGTGGCATATTCATAAGGCCCGCCTACAGGTCACGCCCGCACCGTCAGCATGAACAGACAAGAGAATCTGATGAGAACATCTAGCAGCACAGATCATTTCTACAGAAACTCCTTGCACTAAACGATAATCATAATCTAACGGGAACTGTGATTGAGTGCACTTGGAAACTTTGGGTGCGTCAGCCTGGAGTGTTGTCATCAGAGAGAAAAAAGTGAAGTGGAAACAATCAAGTGCATATGCAATGAAATCTCATTTTGGTGAGTGCTTTTTTTATCACATGATATCATATGAAAGATGTGTCAATTTCAGAAATGATTTGATATTAGTTGAGTTGAGTAGGCCGCTGTTATGGAAATGTTGAATCCGAAATTAATTATTGTATGTTTGCCTTGTGTTTTGCAAGGCTGGGTTCTCTTGTTCTCTGTTTTTTTTCCTATGTGAACATGATCGGCTGGTGTATCCTTTTTCTCTTATGAGAGTACTCTCGTGTTGCATAAGCTAGCTTACGCTACGGGAAAACCTCCTTTCTCGAGAATACTGAAGCCAAAAATTATCCTTAATTTTGTATTAAATTCTTTCCTATATTTGCTTGTGTGTTCGCCCCGCGAACTCACTTCTCTAAAAGAGCTGAGGCGTTGTTTCAAATGCCTCATTTCACCAAATGCGGCTCTTGCAGAGCCCCTCTCAGCATCGGGTCAAAGTCTTCCTGACCCCTCAGAGATTTACCCAGATAAATCGCAAAGAGCATTTGTCTGTTTGTCCCGCTCACGCCGAAGATGCTGTAATTGTAGGAAATGTGCCCACTCCCCAGTGTTCACCCCTACACATAAGCATGGCCCGTTCAGTGTCACACACTCATTCACGGCCCACCCCAATAAATCCGGCTCATGCCGCACGTGTTCTAAATGTAGAAAGTGTGCCCACTATGCAGTGCTCACCCCTACTCACAAACACTGTCTGCCATGTGACACACTACCCGGCTCATGCCGAGGATGTTATAAATGTAGGTTTTGTGCCCACTAACCACTACCCAGTGTTCACCCCTACACATAAGCACGGCTCGCTCTGTGACACGCGCACTCAGTTTGCGTTGTGTGTAGAGAGCGCGCGCCCCTCTCAGAGCGCGTGCCCACATGCAAACACCGCATGCTATGTGCCACACACACGCAGCGGCCAGAGCCCAGATATCATTCTCCCCCTAGCTTTAAGTATGAAAGCATGGGAAATGATCCCGGGCGTGTCACAGTGGGTACTGAACACTATAAAGCGGGGCTATTCGCCGCAGTTCGCTCGCAGACCCCCACGCTTACGGGCCAGGGTCGAAACTACGGTAAAAAACGAAGCAACACATCTACTTCGTGCCAAGATAGCGAAACTGCTGGGAAAAGGTGCTATAGAAACCGTTCCTCTGACACAGAGCGCTTCGGGTTTCTACAGCAGATATTTCCTTGTCCCTAAAAAGGATGGCGGTCTCAGACCCATCCTAGATCTCAGACGCTTGAACAGAGCCCTCTTGCGGAGATCGTTCAAAATGCTCACGACCAGACAAATCCTCGCGCAAATTCGCCCAAGGGACTGGTTTATTTCAGTGGATCTGAAGGATGCCTATTTTCAGATTCAGATAACGCCCCATCACAGGCCTTTCTTACGATTCGCCTTCGAGGGTCAGAACTATCAGTACACCGTCCTGCCGTTCAGTCTGTCCCTAGCACCTCGTACATTCATGAAGTGCATGGACGCGGCGCTCGCCCCGTCTGAACTATTTGGACGACTGGCTAATTCTAGCCCAGTCAGAGGCAGAACTGATAGCGCACAGGGCTGTATTACTCACACATTTACAAGCCTTGGGTCTCCAGATCACCTGGACCAAGAGTTCGCTGTCTCCCAGACTGACAATCTCCTTTCTGGGAACAGACTTAAGACTCTGTATCAATGATAAGCGCGGCTGACGACACAGCAAGCGCTGCAGATACAACTCTCAATAGCCTTTTTCAAGGTCGGCAGTATTCTCCCTCTCAAGAGATTTCAGAGGATGCTAGGTCTAATGGCTTTGGCAGTGCTTCGTCCGGGTCTGCTTTATATGAGCCCCCTCTAGCACTGGCTGAAAGCGCGGGTCCCGCTTCGAGCGTGGACCTCGGGCCATTTTCGCCTCAAGGTGAACCAGAGCTGTGTTACAGCACTGGAACCCTGGAAGGTGGCATACTGGTACCATTCAGGCGTGGATCTGGGAACGATCTCGAAATGAAAAGTAATCTCAACAGACGCCTCCAACTCAGTTTGGGGCGCCCTCTACGAGGGCAGGCCTGTGGGCAGCCCAGGAAGGTTACAATTTCCTCATCCAAAGCAGTAGAGAACTACTTAATTAATGTTGCAGGTAAATATAATGTTTTATCATCTGCATACATGACTTTCAACACACTTTTAAACAAGAGGAAGATCATTGGTCTTAAACAACTTCCTTGAGGCACACCTCATTGCAACTCTTTCACATCTGAATAACTGCCATTATAAAATACACATTGTCCAATTAGACAATTAACTTTTAAACCAATGTACAGTATGAGAAGTAAATTTGTAACATTTCAGTTTATCCAGGAATAATTTATAATCCAGTACATCAAAAACTGAGCTAAAATCTAACAATACTGCTCCTACTAAGTTATTGTCATCAATCTGTGCTCTCTCAATATCAATGCTAAAAATAAGAGGGCAAATAATTCTCCCTAAAGAACAATTGAATTTGCTCACAAACTATCATTTTCAATACTTTACTAAGATCTGGTAGCAAACTTAATGGTCGACTATTATGACTATTAAAATCCAGTGCTGCATTTTTCTGTTGATGAATAGCCTAACCTTTGCATCTTCCGAAGCTAAAGGAAAAATCAATTTTTCAATAATGATATTAAAGATGAGGCAAACTGGTCCTGCCAACCTTTATGAAACTTTATGAAAAAATCATTTAAATAATTTCAAATTTCATATGGTTTAAAAAATAGTTAAAAATGAGTCACGTGTATCAAAATGAATTTTACTTGATTTCCTATCCATTATTTCATTGAGTCGTAGACTCAAGTGACTTATATCACTATAATCCAGACCTCATGGCGAACAAAACGTATATTTCTGATTTTATTTCCACCATAATAAATTTTCCACCATTTAGAATTTTGTCAAAAACCTGCTTTTGCGAACTAGTCCTAGGTTCGACTCATAGCCCTAGAAATCTGTAAGAATTTTGAAAGAAATCGGCCACTAATTGGCGCTAACGAGTTTTACAGATCTGTAATCACGGGGTGTTATACACATCCATACAATATGCATATCATATGATAGACCTCCTCATACTGAACAACTATGCCTTAAGAACCATTGCTGTCAATCAAATCGTTCATTAAATATTCACAATTATGTTAAAAACCTACTTTTGTAAACTAGTCCTAGGTTTTTGCCCGATCGGAACCAAACCAGTCTTGGACAATTCTCTGGACTCTCTAGATGAATAATTATGAAAAAAAAGTTGAACTTATGCATTTGGATGGCTATAAATGGGTCATTTAGGAAATGGGCGTGGCAAAATGCAGTCGAAAGCCTATAAAACCTAAACGGAAATTCGGAACTTCACAAAAATTGGTGGGCATATGTGACATAACATAGTAAACAAGCATGCAAACATTTATGGAGATCAGACCGTAGGTGGCGCTATAACTGTTAAAAAGCTTAAAAAACATGTTTTTCCTATGGTAAATTGCCTGTATTACATTGTGAGTAACATGTCTATATATTGTGTGCACAAAGTAGAAACTTCACAAAACTGTGTAGATATAGAGAACAACGGATTTTGACTGGAACTATAGATTTATATCATTTGCGTATTCTCCATCATGGATATTTTATGGTTTCAGACCTACATTTCGGTTCGGCCTAGAGCCCAACAGCATAGTTGGCATGAAGGTCTTAAATGCTTGAACCCTGTTTATTGCTGCTTGCAGCTATATTTTTTTATTATTATTTTTTATTAGTAGTATTTGAGTGTATTGCCATATCAGCTTATTACATGGCAGATAGATATTAAACATTTAACAACATAATATCATAAATACAAATATTTAATAAAATTCAACTCAGAAAAAAAAATGTGTCGATGTACACAATGAGTACAATTCTATAAAATATTCTTTAAATATACTTGTGCCAAAAACTTTAAACAAATAAATAAATAAAAACTTCTGGATCCATAAATAGTAACGTTGTCCTGATAAAAAGCGCTGTCTCGTAACATTAAAGAGTGGGCAGTCAAAAAGTATATGTTTCACAATCAAGTTGGTAAGACAGTATTGACATTTTGGTGTTTCTTCACCCTTGAGTCAGTCTAGTATGACCTATCCAACACCTTGTAAATACAACTTGGTCGTTTCTTGATTTAAAAGAGTAGACATCTTTTACCAACCATAGAATTTATTTTAAATAATGTTATTTTGACATTCTACCTATTCTGCTTGCCATTTCTCTCATATATATATATCGGTTGATTAATGGATTTATGTCCGAGGGTAGGATTTGGCATTCACAGGACAATTCCAAATTGATACATAACTTTTACGAACTGGACAGAAGTGAATCTGGCTTAGATTGTCAAGATTTATATCCAAGTTTTCTATATGAGGTCTTATTCGTATTCCAAAGGGTCTTATATAACTGGGTCTAGCATCATACAGATGTAAACATTGTGGGTAGAAAATGTACGTGTATGCTGGATTATGTTGATTTGTCTTTATCTTGATTGCATATTGAAGGGATGCAATCAAGCGTCTAAATTGAAGAGATGGTTCATTTGCATCTGTGTATAGACTTTGAACTGGAGAGGTCCTGAAAGCCCCTAAGGCAAGTCTCAATCCTTGATGGTAAACAGTACCTAGCATTTCCAAATATGATTTTCTAGCAGAGTTATAAACTATGCTCCCATAATTCAGCCGAGAACGAACCAACAGTCTATATAGCCGCAAAAGAGCTGTGCAATCAGCACCCCGTTTAGTTTTTTCTAGTACCTTAATAATATTCAATGCTTTTAGACATCGGTTCCTTAGATACTTTATGTGGTGAATAAAAGTTATTTTATCATCCCATACTAGTAAACCAATAAAAGTAGCTTCTTTGACAACTTTGATGGGCTCTCAGTAAATAAATAGTTGCGGATCATGATGCAAGGACCGCAAAAGACAAAAGTCAATACAAACAATTTTAGTTTTAGAGAATCTAAAACCATTTTCAACTGACCATTCATTTGCTTTGTTTATACATAATTGCAACTGGCTTTCAATTATGTACATACACCCCCCCCCCCAAAAGAATATACAAAAATCATCAACTACACATTACATTTGGTACAATAACATTTACAATACTATTCATTTTAATCATAAACAATGTAAGAGAAAGGATGCTGCCCTGAGGTACTCCTTGTTCTTGTGCATTAAAATTAGGCATAAAATTTCCTATTTGAACTTGAAAACTTCTGTTACATAAATCCCATATGTCCAGGTGGTGTCATATGCATCTTCTAATCTTTACTTTCTTGATTTGTTTTGGGTTTTTGTGTTGTTGATTTCTTATGACTATTCCTATTACTTGATTGGAATCCTATTCTTGATTGGAAAAGGGAACTTTTGGACATTTCACAGAAAGTCAATTCGTAGTTGAGTGGTAGAGCATTAGTCAGCAATGTCAATGACACGGTTGAAATCTCTAACAAACACATGCTGCTGATTTTTTTAATGCAGAGTTTTGTGTGTCCTGCAGTTCTAAAACACATTGATTTGTTACACCATGATTATTTTGCCTACATTTAGACAGAGGTGGACAAAGTACACAATTTCCTTGAGTGAAAGTACAGATACTACTGGTCAAATATTACTCTGTTACAAGTGAAAATTGTAAAGACCGATTTTTACTTAAATACTTTTAAAAACGAGTACTTCTGTACTTTTACTTAAGTATCAGATGTAAAAAGTAAATGCATGCATTGTTTTATTATTGATGCATTGCTGTATGTAATACTTACATTACGCCTCTGAATCTATGCCTGCCTACCTACCCTCATATCAATATCAAATTTATTTTTAGAACACAGTTCCAGTAGTGGGATTGAATGTGAGATTGAATAAGTGCAGTCAAAAACGACCGACTTTCATTTCCAACCAATATGCAACCCCTGCAACCAAAATCATCCCCTGACTGATGTCTACTTTCTACTCAAGGACCTTGACAGAAATGTAATGGAGTAAAAAGTACGATATTTGTCTTTCAAATGTAGTGCAGTTAAAGTAAAAAGTTTCCAGAAAAAAACAACACTCAGGTAAAGTACAGATACTCAAAAAGTGTACTTAAGTAAAGTACTTTGTTACTGTCCACCTCATTTAGAATATAAATCTAGCCTACAATGAAAGCAACAAATATTATCCAACAGTAGGCTAGGACTGAAATTATAAATTGAAATATTTTACATTTAATAAGCTTTTATGACAAAAATACTATGACATGTAAATTATTTAATTCCTTCAATAAACTTTAATGAAGTTTATTGAAACACCTTTAATAAAGTGTTTCCTCCCCGAAATGTTTAAATCCGAGAGATACTCGGCGCTTGTCAGCGAGGAAGACAAAAGAAACTTGCTGAAAGAGATGCAGTGGGTCTGCAAGAAAAATTCTGTTCTGAATTTATTTTGCACTATTTACTATTCATTTTTGAATTGTACACAGTGACGCTGCGATTTATTTATATAAAACAAATCTAAGATTCTGTATTCCTCATTTTACATAAAATTGCACAGGGAATAAACAAACTCTATGCAAACCTGTAGGCTAATAGGGCTGTAGGCTAAAAGGGCTCGTTCCCTTTCGAATGGTCAGTCATATTGCATAGCTATATGCTATGGGGAACCAATCCTATCAAGCCGTGCTATGATAAGCGCAACGACATGTTGATACCCAAGTTTGGACGCTTGTATAAGGGTCCGAAGCAAGGGCCTTTGACATGACGTGTTGAACGGGCAAAAGACCCAAAGTATGATGGGCAGGGCTCACCGAGGCCGGCTTCAATCACACAGAAAGGATATGTGCCTGCAGTGCAGGGACTTCCAAGTTATAAAACCTGGCGAAGGTAGACGGCGAGGACCAGCCGGGAGTGGAGTGAGCTCTTACGCCTATGGGGCATTGCAGGCCCATAGAGGCGTATGCTAAAGCGATAGCATCCACCAGCCATCGGGATAATCTTTGCTTCGTAATCGGAAACTCTTAGGTGTGACCACCGAAGCTCACAAAGAGCTGCTCCGACTGTCTGTAATGAGCGGAGTGCTCAACATGTATCCTCAGAGCTCGGACCGGGCAGAGTAGGTGTAATTGCTGTTTGTCTTCCAATCTGGGAAGAGCAGAGAGCGTGATTACTTGTGCTTTGAACGGGGTTGAAAGCACTTTGGGCACATAGCCGTGTCTTGGTTTGAGGATGACTTTAGAGTCGCCCGGGCCAAACTCCAGACAGGAAGCGCTGATAGAGAGCGCTTGAAGGTCCCCCATGCGCTTATCTGATGCTAGGGCTAGCAGAAGTGCAGTTTTGAGCTAGAGCGGTTTTAGAGGGGTCCCTTGAGGGCCCGAAGGACCGTCGATAGGTCCCAGGAGGGTACAGTAAGATGGCGTGGAGGGTTAAGCCTTCTTGCTCCCTTTAGCAAGCGAACAATCATGTCGCTTTTCCCTATGGTCTGGCCAACCGGTGCATGGAAGGCTGCAATGGCTGCCACGTAGACCTTGAGCGTGGATGGAGTACGGCCTGCAGCTCTTGGAGAAACGAAACCAGCCAGAGAACACAGACCATTTAAGATCATAGAGGCGTCTTGTTTATCGTTTATTGTTAAAAGGATCCCCATTAGCTGTCACCAAAGTGAGAAGCTAGTCTTCCTGGGGTCCACAAGAAAAATAAAAATAAAAGTACATAAATTACATAACAATGATCATCTAAAAAACAATAAAACATTGTAGACATCATTATAAACATCATCAAAAATTATTCAGAATAAATTATTACAATATTACCATCATTATTACATTCATACATTCCCTACTCACAATTCTAAATAGTGCATTCTCAGATGGTACCTGAAAGAGACTTTGCCATTCATTTTACGTGTATTCAAATGGACAATTATTCCAATGATTAATGGCACGATAAATAACTGTTCTCTTTAAAGCATTTGAATTTGGACGTGGCAACATCATCTGGCCATCATCAGCTGACCTAGTCAAATGAGAATGAACCTGATCACACCTAACAATTTGATTCAGGGTTCGTACAGACTCTGTCAAATGAAATTCCAGGACTTTCAAGGACTTTTCAAGCTCTACTTTTTGGGATTTCAAGGACTTCAATCGGCACTTATCAAACAATATCCTTACTATTATTTTATATTTATTTTATTTTATTTTTTTACTCAAATTAAATACATATGGTATCTGATGTCCCAGCTAACAGACTTTTGTTATAAGAACGTTCTCCAAATATTCAGTGTTGGTTCTGGGAACGTGAAAAATGTCCAGTTTTCTTGACGTTAGAGGAACGTGTTTTAAAAGGTATAATGTTCCTCAAACGTTCGTTCAACTTCATTTTGATTTAAAATTCAACATTATAGGAACGTTGATTTCTAACATTCCAAGAACATAAAAATATCCAGTTTCTTTAATGTTACTAGAATGTTATTTTGAGGTTAGTGTGATGTTCCTGAAACATTCTTTCAATCATCTTTCGAAAGAGTAATAAGAACACAAACTACAGTTTTATCCAGACACAGCCTTAGATAAACTGAAGATAAAAGACATTAACTATCAAGATCTCATTAAACAACTCCACAAACAGCATCACCAGCCTCACGTATTACTAACCAGACTGACTTTATTTCTGGCACACATCTAGAGAAGTTCTTATTGAGAATTAACAGATTTAGATGTTGATGTCTTATTGAAAATGTTTCGTTTGAGGTCACCATCATGGAGATCAGTGTTTGCTTTAGTTGGGCTCTTGACTTTCATTAGGTTTGTGCTTTATCAGCAATTGCAGGTGTGTTCATGGAGAGCATTTCTGCATTGATACAGCGGATCAACATGTCTGTTATAATGACAGACAAAAGACATAACGATAACGAATTGAAACACTATTGAAAAATATGATTTGTAACATTATTGCTTCAGTTGCTGAATGTTGAGTTCTGCGAAATTAAATATAAAACATTGAATTTGCTGTAGTTCTGTTGCTTTGAGTCATTTATACACTCACAGACATCAACATTCGGTATATGAAACACAAGAATGGTAACGTTCTTCATGGCCGCATACAAAACACATTCATGGCTCCCAACATGCATTGTGGCATGAATAAATTATGCATTTGAATTATTTTTTGGATTGTCACCATTGTTGAGGTTTGTTTGACAAGTACTGATGTCTAAGGATGTCATTTTTAACTTTTGAATAGTTTTGGACAATCTCACACAAATTTCTTCAGCTACAAATGATTTTTATGACATTAGTAAGTTCATTACATTCATCTTGAACTACTTTTAAGTTCC
This sequence comes from Siphateles boraxobius, assembly GCF_051911475.1. Taxonomy (NCBI): domain Eukaryota; kingdom Metazoa; phylum Chordata; class Actinopteri; order Cypriniformes; family Leuciscidae; genus Siphateles; species Siphateles boraxobius. The sequence continues at coordinate 28,214,577 of NW_027509042.1, forward strand.
AAAAGTAAATCACTCATTTTAAATTACAGTGAGTGCAATTGTTTAACTGCAGTCCTTTGTCTGTTATTAAAGCAGACAAGTTGATCTGCTTTATCAATGCAGAAATGCTCTCAATGAACACCTGCAATTGCTGATAAAGCACAAATGGACCGCAGCATTGATTTAGTGTGAAACAATTGTATCTTTTCAACAACAACAACAAAAAAACTTCACAATATTTTGAATTAGGGATGCACCGATACCACTTTTTGCAGAACGAGATACCGATACCGTAACCGATCCCAGAATTTTCACTGCATTTGTAATTTTTAAATGTATTAGTAGATAAACCAAAAGAATGTAAATCATATTAGGTGGCTTAATTCTAATTGGCTTGTTTATCAAATAAATATTTATTTCAATTATTTTCATGCTTAATTAAGCCTGCTAAAATGCATTGTATGAGCTTCTGTTACTGTACATTCTATTGTATTCTATTCTATCATATTTTATCTTTCATTGAATGCACAGCACATATTTAGACTAGAGCAGCTCCAGAAGGGTCAGTGCTGAGGATTGGGTCAGTGGTACAAATGTTTAGACACCAGTGAAATATCAGTTATTTCATCCAATTTTGATACATAAATACAATAGAACAAAAAAGGCTACAAATGAAATAAACAGTGTTTTTAGAGTTTTTCGGGTAGATCTAATAGGTACAGAAATTTGAATAAAGTAGCCTAATCAAATGTGAAAAAATTGCATATTCATTACTGGATAAATTAAATATAGATAGATCTTTTTATAAAGTTGAAAAGGGTAGCCTATTTAGTCAAGAGCAGTGAGTAATGTATTGTCCATTGTTTGATTAACATTAAAACAGCAGTGGGTTTGTCAAACTGCCCTTTTAAGACCGAACGCACGGACCCCATTTGAACATGGCAACGTTCACTTGAGATATAACTGACTTTGTTTACTAGGATACTCGCCAAGATGGGCGTTTTTTCCTAATTTTGTGTGAATTCGTCCGTACAAACGCAAGACGTGAAAGACAATTTAATTCAGTATTCGCGCGCGGAGACGCTGGGGGGCGCGCGCTGATGTTTGCGTTCATGGAACTTCTTGACTGCAAACGTCCAGTAATAATGTAGGGAATCACTCGTTATACATACATCAGGTAACAGTTCATGTTTCACTTTACTTACATACAGTATACGATTTAGTTTTCATCCAAATAACACGTGCTGAGTGAACGATTACAATCAAGAGCATTCAACAGAACTGCGCTCTCTCGTCAGTTAACGTTAACAATAAGCTACATGCCTCGTTTTATTTTCTTAGCCATTGAAATCCGACTGAACTACAAACCTTCCACTGATGTCTGTTTAAAGGGATGCGCTCGACCAGCTCGTGTGTCTGTGCCGCTGCGCGCTCAATCCACTGCGCGGTTTTCTCTGAGCAGCTTGCGCACCACAGCTGTGTGTTACTATACACACACTGCCTGGGGGGCCTATCGGTTGTTGGTATCCGAGCATTTTTACGAGTACATGAGCTCGGTATCGGTGCATCCCTTTAATAATTCAAGCACTTTTCAAGTACCTCTTCAACAATATGGCTGTTTTCAAGGGTTTTCAAGGACTTAAATTTCAAAAAGTCAAATTCAAGTACTTCAAGCACTTTAAGCACCTTGTACGAACCCTGTTGATTATATAAAAAAAACTGGTTGAGAAGAAAGGACAGTTTTACTGAAAAATTTAATTGTATTAAAAACCAGTCTTTTCTCCACCATTAGCCATGATAGTCGACAGTGCATACTGATAATATTTGTTCTTATAGGACAATGTAATACTAACCTGGCAGCTCTATTTTGGATCGTTTGTAATTTATTTTTATTTGACCTTTAGATGTAGATGACCATACAGGGGCACAATAATCCAGGTGACATAAGATTAAAGATTTAGCCACCTGTCCCACGATGTGTGTAGGGACATAAGAAAGACATTTCCTCACCATAGAGATACCACAACCAATCTTCTTAACTATGATATCAATATGTTCTGCCCATGACAGAACATATTCTGAACTATCTATTGTTGTGCCCAGTAATTTTACTTTATCTACCTGTTTTATAGGTTCCCCAGACAAGTTCAAACTCATATTTGGTGTTGATGACAGTTTATGACTCAATCCAAAGATAATTGATTTGGTTTTCGAGATGTTCAGCACCAACTTATTTCTTTTTATCCAATCAGAAACCATATTTAACTCAGCTGATAAAACATTGTCCAGTTAACTGACAGTTTTTGCAGCATAATACAATGTGGAATCATCAGCATACATTTGTACAGTAGCTTTACACAAAACTAATGATAAATCGTTTGTAAAAATGGTATATAAAAGTGGTCCAAGGCAGCTCCCTTGCGGGACCCTACAGTCCAAAACCTTAGAGCGTGACCAACTGCCATTGTAATAAACCCGTTGCGTCCTACTTGTGAGATAACTCTTCATAAATCTGATGGCAATTGGACAAAATCCATAACATTCTAGTTTACCAATGAGTAGATTGTGATCTATGACATCAAATGCCGCACTAAAATCAAGTAATACTGCACCAGTCATCTTTAACTTATCAATTTCCTTGAGCCAGTCATCTGTCATTACTGTAAGGGCGGAACAAGTTGAATGGTTATGTCTATAAGCATGTTGAAAATCTGAGTTCAAACCATTACATTTAAAGTATTTCTGTATTTGTGAGTGAACTATTCTCTCCATCAGTTTACTAAGAACTGGGAGAATAGTGTCTACTGTTCTTCCCAGTGAATGCTAGTCTGCCATCTTTAGATAAGGGAATAATTTTACCTTCCTTCCAGATAGTGGGAAAAACACCCTTCATTAAGCATGCATTTAATATTTGACATAACGGACCGCAAACATAGTCAGCTGCCAGACCAAGTAATTTACTGTCCAGCATGTCAGTACCCACAGAACTGTGTTCGGGCAGGGACTTCAACAACTTCCTTACTTCCCGTTCCTCTACACTATTAAACTGGAAAGTGCAACTCTTATCTAACATCACATTATTTTTTATTAGCTTTATGTAATTAGAATCAATATTGTCCATATTCTGCCTTAGTGCTTGGACCTTATTTATGAAGAAATCATTAAAATAATTTGCTATATCAGCTGGTTTGGTCAGAAATTTTCCTTCTGATTCCACAAAGGAATCCGCTCCAGTTGTCCGTCTCCCCATTATTTCATTAAGGGTTTTCCAGAGCTCTTTACCATCTTGCTTTACATCATTTATTCTCTGCATGTAATATTGTTTTTTCAACGATCTATTCAGTTTTGTCACCTGATTTCTAAGTTGATAGTACTTGAATCTGTCCTCCACCAATCCAGTCTTTACTAATATAGATCTGGTTTCATCTCTTTCCTTCATGAGGCTCTTTATAGTCCCATTCAGCCATGGGGCTGGTCTCGCTTTTACAATACACTTTCTCATAGGGGCATGCCTATCAACAATCTTCATAAAGCTTTCCATAAAGATATTTAAGGAGGCCTCAGGCTCCTCAGCAGCATACACATCAGTCCAATCAATATCACCAACATCTGCCAAAAAACTTTCCGGAATAAATTTCTTAAACATCCTTTTATGTACTATATTGACCTTACATTTAAGAATTTTAGTTTTCCTGGTAATTGCTATGATATTATGATCACTGAAACCCACAGATCGAGAAGCTGGTTTAGTGCAGCATTCAGGAATATTTGTATAAATATGATCTATGCAAGTGGCAGAAATATGGCCAGCACTATTAGTAAAGATTCTGGTTGGTTGAGAGATCATCTGAGACAAATTACAAGCATCGATCAATGAAACCATCTTTTGTTTCATTGCACATTGATTAGAAAACCAGTCTATGTTCATATCCCCTAGTAAAAAAATATAACAGTTCACATCTGTAACTCTTTCAATTAACACACATAAATCATTCAGATATTGCACATCAGTCCCAGGAGGCCTATAGCAGCAGCCGATCAGCACCGGTTTAAGATGTGGAAGATGCACTTTGACCCATAAAGATTCTAAGTTATCTTTGATATATAATGCTATACCACCCCCATGTTTATTCCTGTCCCTTCTAAATACATTATACATCAAAAGAAATCTCTGTATCAAGAACAGTAGCATCCAAATGGGTCTCTGATACTGCCAAGATATGAATGGTGTTTTCTTTAATCAGATAATTAAGTTCAAATACCTTATTTCTGATGCTGCAGACATTCAAATGGGCCATAACAACACCCTTTGAAATAGGAAGGAGATGCTTATCATCATTGGGCCTTATATCCATAAAAAAAAATGTAGTTCAGTTCAGTCTGAACTCGAGTTAAGGAAACCAGAGAACTAGTCTCTCGCTCCAGCTCCAGTTCCTGGCCGTTGGTGCCATTCTAATCCTTATGCTTTTGGGCAGGGGGATGGACAATAAGCTTGTCATGTCGGATGTAGTCTTGTAGACGGAGCTCTAGTCTCGCTGATTGTGCTTGACACTCGCTGGGAGGTCCACTAGCTCCCGTCGAGGGGCAACACATGGAGGGTCTCTAGTTATATCTCATATATTTATTAATACCATATCCACACAGATGGCTCATAGCCTGAGCCATCATCAGTGTGGCGGTTTGGGAGTTGAGCGCGCCTATTCTCAGCAACACATTGAGGGCCCATAGTTTGGGATGGGGGTTCCACATTGTCCTGTTCGGCTGGGAAAGACGGTATTTTCTCAGGGGTATTGGCCATGGGACTGCTGTGAGCAGCTGAATCAACCAAGGTTGGGTCCACCAGAGAGGGCCCACTAGTAGGACTGAATGTCTACCCTCCATGATCCTTATTATGACCTGAGGGAGGAGCAAGACTGGAGGAAAAGCATAAAGGGGAAGGCTGGGCCATTCGTGGGCCAGCGCATCCCTGCTCTTCGAGAAAAATATTGGGCAATGAGAATTGTCTTCGGAGGCGAAGGGGTTGACCTCTGCCCTCCCGAAGACGTTCCAGATCATTTGAACTGTTTGGGGATGGAGGGTCCATTCCCATGGAGACACGTTGCCCCGGGACAGCATGTCTGCTCCCTGGTTCTGTTTGCCCAGCACATGCATCACTCTCAGCGAGCGCAGGTTGCTTTCTGCCCATAAGAGGAGACTTCTGGCCAGTATGTACAGTCACTCGACCTGAGCCCGCCCTTGCAGTTTATATAGGACACTACTGTCGTATTGTCCGTACGGACCCAGGACATGGTGACCTGTCAGACGTGGTTGGAAGATTTTGAGGGCCAGCAAAACCACCAGCATTTTAAGTAGGGATGTAACGATACACAAAATTGATGGTTCGGTTCTTCCCACGGTTTTGACATCTCGGTTCGGTAGGGTGGGGTTTACAAAGCTAAAATTGCTTTTTTTTAGTTTTTTTTAAACAGTGGTTTAATTAAAAAATTGTGTCTTTGTCTTTATATTAATTCAATTACAATTAAAGGTTTTGCAAGGAGTTTAAAAAAAGATCTGCTAATGCTGTAAACTATGTGGAGCCCGCACATTACTATAAGATTAAAGGTTAACAACAGAGCCTAGACTTTTAGCCTAAATTCAGATGCTATTTATTTTTTAAGAATATAATAATCAACACCCAACACATTGTATGAAAACATGTAAACTGAACATAAGGCAGTTTTTGCATTCAACATAACTTATGTTTTTATTCGTATTTTTATGTATTAATTCGTTATTGAAATATAATAATTTACACAGTTGCTGTCATTTTCATTAAAGATATTTTAAACATACATTAAATAATTAAGATATCATTAACAGGTTAAGTAAAATATAGCCTAATTTATAGTGAAAGAGTTAATTTCTCTAAGAACCAACAAGCTGTGGACACTGTGACGTTAGCCTGATGAGGTAAATATAATGCTATGTGACAAAGCTGTTTTATTGATGTCTTTCTGCTGCTGAAACACTGATTGAGCAATTACACAAGTCATGATGCCTTTCAATAAGTATACTGTATCTTTCAACATACCTTCAGGTGTCCATTCATGATTATTCTGTAACTGAGGAAGAGATGATCGCGTTTACTCGCGCTCCGGGCTGTACAGCGATCTGTCACGCCACATCAAAGAGCGCCAAAACGGCATTTATTGTTTGAATTTCGTGATCAAATAGACAGAATTTGAAAGATTACACCTTGCTTATTTTCGAATGTAACAAAACATGGAGCTTGCAATTATGTGGTGTTATTATGGTGGTTGGGCTACAAAACTGAATTCATTGTTTACACATAAGACATGAGGCCTAATGAGCCAGGGCTGGGCGGGGTAGTAGGGGGCGGGGCGTGTTCAGTGCGCCATGAGAGAATCGCGATACGTATCGTGGGTTCTGTATCGCGTTTTTTTGGTTCGGTTTGAATATCGTTACACCCCTAATTTTAAGGCAGTTGATATGCAACCATCCCTCCATGCTCGTCCAAGAGCCAAGAGCTTGGGGGGAACCTGTGGTTTCAGCCAGTACTGCAGGGGGCGCATGTGTAGCATACCTAGTGGAAGTACTGATGATGCGGAGGCCATGAGGCCTAGCATTCTCTGAAAGGTTCTGAGGGGTCTCTTGGTCCCCACTCTGAATGAACCCCAGTCGCTGAATAGCCAGAGAGCATTCGTTCGATAGCCACGCCCTCATTTGGGCTGAGTCTATAACTGCACCCAGGAAGGAGATTCTCTGACTGGGAAGCAGAGAGCTCTTGGCTGTATTTATTCGGTCCTAGGCATTCTAAATGGGGAGGAGCACAGATCTGTGAGAGATCAGTTCCGCCTCCAACTGAGCCAGAATGAGCCAGTCACCAAGGTAGTTCAAGATGCGTATTCCCATTGGTCTCAAAGGGGAAAGTGCTGCATCCATGCACTTTGTAAAAGTGCGTGGGGCCAGAGACAGCCCGAACGGTTGGACTGTATACTGAAAAGCCGCCTCCTCGAACGCAAATCTCAAGAACGGTCTTTGACGGGGGATTATTTGGATATGAAAGTAAGCATCTTTCAGATCCACAGAGAAGAACCAATCATCTTGCAGAGTGGCTCTGCATTTGCCACAGCCGTGGTGCGACATTTGCAACAACGTTGCTGCTCTTTTAGACAAATAATGAAAAAGAGAAAAAAGGATATACCTGAAGATCACCGGAGAGCACAGGGAAACAGTGCAACAGCTCGCCGGTTACTTGAGCGCGCTGGATCAGTCAGTCCGCTGGCTCGCTCGCTGTTCCACTGCTGGCTCCACTTGTTTCGGCGAAGGCGGCAAAGGTTTCATAGAAGGGAGTTCAGCGAAGGTCCGAAGATTCTCGCTGAAGGAGATAAATCTGAATCCACGGAAAAATCTAGCGTTCTGGGCGGGGCACTATGCGCACTATGCTGGCTGTGCAGTATCAAATCAAATCAAATCAAATCCTTTTATTGTCACACAACCATATACACAAGTGCAACAGTGGGTGAAATTCTTAGGTGCAGTTCCGAGCAACATAGCAGTATGACACGATGTGCCGTAAACAATTACAGCAAACATCAGATTTTACGGTGCTAACAGTAGCACTGCGTTATTATTTAAAAGGCTTCAGTATTCTGAGAAAAGGAGTTGCCCCATAGCATATAGCTACGCAATACGACTGACCGTTCAAAAGGGAACTCCGGTCTCACCTCTCACTATAATAATAATAATAATAATAATTTTTTACATTTATATAGCGCTTTTTCTGGGACCTCAAAGCGCTTTACATAGAAGGGGCAATCTCCTCAACCACCACCAATGTGCAGCATCCACCTGGATGATGCGACGGCAGCCATATTGCGCCAGAACGCCCACCATACACCAGCTTACTGGTGGAGAGGAGACAGTGATGAAGCCAATCAGTATATGGGGATGATTAGGAGGCCATGATGGCCAGGATGCCGGGGTTACACCCCAACTCTTTATCGAAGGACATCATTAGGACCCACACAGACCACAGGGTGAGCACCCCCTGCTGGCCTCACTAACACCTCTTCCAGCAGCAACCTGATTTTCTCAGGAGGTCTCCCATCCAGGTACTAACCAGGCTCAGCCCTGCTTAGCTTCAGTGGGCAACCAGTCTTGGGCTACAGGGTGATATGGCTGCTAACGTTCTAGCTACCGTTCACGTGACACCAGTGTTGCATCGTTTAAGAGCAAATAATTACAATGTTGTTGTTGTCATTAAGCAGGCCAAGCCTATCAATTAAAAATAAACATAACCTACTACTAATAAAAATGACAGACAATGAATAACAACGCTCCAAAAAGTGTTCAATAAATTGAATTGAATCAATTAATGTACCTTTCAAACGTTCTTATTTGTGACAATTATTAAACTAGACCACAAACTGATATTGGCTTGAGAAGCCAAAACCTTGAGCTGGGACTCGAACTTGGATCGCCTTGAGTATAGTTGCACCACGTGTTATCACGCAGCCCACTAAGCTATTGTCTAATTACTTTTAATACTCCCATGCAAAGCCTAACTCAAGTAGCCTAAAAACTTTGCTTTCACTCTTAATACCATGCAAATGTGTAGCCTAAATAATTCGCATTTCTATAGTTATGAAATTACCTAATACAAATAAGACTTTTGTTTTATTTTTTTTATATGGGGTATTAGTTGGCTACTGCATTATAAAGCACAGTCCATGGTAAAAAAGTTGGCAAAAAAAACCATTTTAGTTGAGTACCATCAGTATATTCCCTACAGAATGGAATCTCACTTAAAATGGCAAAAAATACTAAATTTTCTGTATCCATTTTTTCTCTTGCAAAAAAATGGACCAGAGTGAACATTTTATCTGATACTTTTTAATCCTGCAATATAATTGTAAGAGATGCATTACCTCCAGAAAGTTCAGGTGTAGAGACAGCTCCTGGTGAGTCTGTAGTCGTGGAAGCATGCACGCCATGGGTTTTGCCATCAGAAGTGGCACCTGTGTTGGGGGAGGAGACTGGAATGGTTTCCCCACCACCTGGTTCCTCTTCCACTTGTCCATTATCTGTTTCCCAGCTGTCACTCTCATCTTCCCATTCTTCAGATGAGGCACCACTACTGCTCCCCTCTGCAGAGTCATAATATGTTTCTTCAATCTCAGACTCTACATTATACAAGTGCTAAGAGAGAAAAAATAAATTAGTGTTAGTTCCAGGGCCATAGGTGGGTGTAGCAAATACTTTTCATCAGTTTAAAATTGAATGTCTCGATAGACTGGTGTATACCTGAGGCAGGACAATAGTCTTTGAATTATCAGCCCACACAACCTCCACTTTACTGCTCAGATCCACCTTGCACACTTGGCCAACAGATCTCTACATGGACAGTTGAGAAAATTATATGGAGAAAATTTCAAACATTGCTAAAAGCAACTATCAAACAACCTTATAAGAGCACCAAGTCATTTTGTCCACTTATATCAAACAATAAAAACAGTTTTACATTAAATAAAAAAAATACTAGGTGCATTGAATGACAAAAATTACAATGGGGAGTTACATTTTACTCTCAAGCTTAAATGCACACTGGCAATGTGATTAGCCTGGAAAAGTTTTCAAATTTTCTATGCAAAATTATGTATGTACCTCATTTTCACAGTCCTCTATGTCAGAGTTGCCGATCCTTATGACAATATCCGTTGTGTGAAAATGGAAATCTGGATGATCAGCAATGTCATAAACACTAACGTCCTCCTCCTCCCCAATCACCTATACAAGATTCATTTGTTAAACAATATGAAAATAGACAATCCCAAACGCCTCTTAATGACAATATCAAAAATACCTCAACATTGTCGCCTGCAGCATTGAGTTTGACCCACTTGACTACACAGGTTCTGGCCTTATGATCACCTGACTGAATCACCCCATAGATGCCTGGATCACGAAGAGCCTGGGCTGCAGGAGCCAAAATCAACAGGGTTTATTTTAAGTGAGTAAAGGGCAAAATCTAATCAAGTTAGATCTATTTGCCAATTCAATTATAATCAACTTAATATAAGGACTTTACTGATACATAAGGATGCTCCAACAAACAAAGACATAAAACAATTAAGAGCCATATTGAAAATGACAACTGTGTTATAAAAAGAACATACGTCGTTTGTCTAGAACATAGTCTCCCGGGCAGAACTCATGGTTGTCCAGGTGCTGGATAGGGATCAGGTCATTGGAGCGGATCCCTGTCTCTAATCTACCATCCTTCCACATCACATCTGCAGAGGTTACAGTGGAGACAACCTCAACTGCCACCCTATGCACAAACAGACATACCATTAAGAGTCTATTCTAATTGAAATCTTATTTAATTTGACAGAAATATGATCTACTTTGAGTCTTTCTTTGAAGGGGTCATAATATCTGACCATCTGATAAACAGATTGTGTTGAACATTTCAGCAAAGATTGATTCATGAACCCGTCACAACGCAATTCAGTTTTTGCGACTTCAATGAAAACAATTTGATGTCAATCTAAACATCAGAGCCCATTCTTTGTGCATGAATTTAGTTATTTGGATTTAACAGTTTTGTATCATGTTGTAATTGTCATGTTGTTGTCAGCATGTCCGTAAACAAACCAGCATGTGTAACATAAACAGGATTACACTTATGTGACTTCAATGCAGATCTGTCCCAGAGGCCAGATTAATTTTGATGCAACATATTTGTTCCACATCTGATGAGATCGTAAGTCTTAAAATATTATTCTGTGTTAAATATAAACAATTAACATGGTCTTGAACAAGTCCTTAACAATTAACACATATATGTCTTCAAGGGTGTGTTAACACTTGGCATGTTTGGATCGATTAAACCTGGTGCGATTGCTCTGTTAGTGCGGTTAATTTGAATGTGTGAATGCTGCCATCCGAACCCTTATGCGCACCAAACAAGCGGACCGAGAAAGCTGAAAAGATGGGTTAAGACCCACTCTGGTGCAGTTCAAATGATATATGAACGCAACACGGACCAAAGACATGTAAATGAACCAAAAACAGGAAGATGAGACCCTAAAAAGGACAGAGTGCTCACGCATATGGTTTTTTTTCTCGTTATAGTCGTTCGGTACAGGCATCAGAACTGCGTCTCCTCGCAGCAGATCATTTGTGTGTGTGAGGGAGGGATTCCTGTCTCTGCTGTGACACCTTTACACATTTTATAAGCTCATGTATATAATTGTTTTTTGATGTTCGGTAAGTTCCGTCTCAAAATAGGCAATACGTCATAAACGCCTTTAGGTTCGGTAAGTTTTGGTTCGGTGATAAAAATGGCAAACTAAATTTGGACTTTTTTTTTTTTTTGGCCCGGATCAAACTTAACAAGCGAACAAAATTACAAGTGTGAACACCCTAATATTAAAAAGGGAGTGTTATTTGTCGTTTTGTTTTGTAAATATGATCCATTTTGGCTCTCTTCTAGTGAGCTGGGAAGAAATGACATATATAATATATATATGCACATCAAGAACATTTTCAAGAGGACAAAGACATTAAAAAAAATATCTATATATATGCACATCAAGAACATTTTCAAGAGGACAAAGACATTAAAAAAGTCTATGTTTTTCCAGAGTGATATAATACCACACGTCTCCTCAGACATCTCCATAGTATGAGAGACAGGTGAATGGATTCAGATCTCAACAAGCTTTCATTATACTGTCCCTAGTCTCTCTGCATGCACATCAAAATGGTAATTTGACTTTGCTGCATCCATAGGACCACAAAACAAAATGATCAAAACGGATGGAAATCGTAATAATAATTTTAACAAATTTTTGTTCCAATTCAACTTAATGATTTGATTATAATGACATCGCATTGAAATGCACTGTTTCTGCTTTAATTAAGAACCTATTTATTTTTATTACCTAAAGTAAATTATTTGCTGTTTAGTCATTGGGTCAGATCTGATTGCAGTAACTACTCCAAGGTACCAACTTTTATACGGAGTTCGCTTGTTACTCGTTTTGACTAAATCATTAAAAAGACATGGCTCATAAAAATAATACAAGTGCTGACTGCTTCAGTTGTCTGCATTCAGTGTTCAAATGTTTTTCTAAGGTTTTCTGGACTTTCCAATCTCCTGATGGTTTTTAATTGGGCACTAAAAAAAACAACAACAAAAAGCACTACCCATGCCCTGACACAGTATGTGTGAAACATGCCTTATAACCATATCCAGTATCAAAGGTCAAGAAAATCATTCAGTTATTTAGAATTGTTTGTCGATTTGCTAACATAAATGATCAATTCTGTCAGTTAGGACAGAAGGATATTAACCCCCTGGGGTCGGCGGTCACAACCGCGTGACCAGCTCGCTTTTTTTCTTATCAGTGCAAAAGAGACTCAAAATACTCTGTTGATTGAGAGACGCGGTGTAGGAAATGACGGAGTGAGTTGCGTTTCTGCCCTGCTCCCAACCTCTAAGTTTCAAACTTTTCTTACAGTCCAACAAAAGTGTTAAAAACGATCCACAACATTCAAGTATATTTGACAGTGCATCGCTGCTTGAGAGAATGACCAGTAGATCAAAAAAAGGGGAACAGAAAGGAGAGAACGACCCTCCGAACACTGTGCTAGCAGATATTCTAGCCAAACACGAGGTCTCTCTTATGACTAAGTTCCAGGCGGAATTCAACACCGCGTTCTCCAAACTCGGAGCGGGTTGATAAATTCCAGAATACCTTACTCGACCACCAACAGCGTCTCTCATCTTTGGAGACATTTGCAGATTCATTGAGTCAAGACATGAAGGCCATGGAAGCAGAGCTGGCCGCAATATCTGAAGCGAACGCTAAGCTACAGACTAAGCTTGTTGACCTGGAAGGCCGCTATAGAAGAAACAACATAAGGATAGTGGGCCTTCCAGAGAACATTGATGGCGCTCATCCTACGGCTTTTTTCTCTCAAGTCTTGGTGGAGGTCTTCGGCGATCAAATATTGAACTCTACCCCTGAAATTGACCGAGCCCACCGCTCCCTAGCTCCAAAGCCAGGGCCTGACGGCAAAGCCCGGCCCGTTATCATTCGATTCCTTAAGCTTCAAGGGTGGGAGTTGGTTGTGCGTGAAGCTCGACGTCTACAGGGCAAACTAAGCTACAGGGGCTCTCAGATCCACATCTTCGAGGATTACTCGCCTGAAGTGGCAGAACAACGCTCTGAATACCGGACCGTGATGAAGCAACTATACGACCTGGGCCTAAAACCAACACTCCTTTTCCCTGCCAGGCTGTTCATCAGGCCCATCCCCAAAAGCTGCTCAGGAATTCATCGCTTCTCAACGTCAAAGCAGCTCGGGACCCACGGAGAAGGTTGACGTAACTCGCTTAGCTAGACCTGCACGACTGGTGGTTTACTGCCAGCTTTACTCCCTTTCCAAGGGCTAATGTAAATTGAGGCCCCCCGGCTGTGGTCCACTGTTTACTACTGGATGGCAAGGACACGACAACCCCCTTGCTTTATTGTTTACCGAGCTGGTAAGACCGCTCCTGGACTTATAGCTATTAATAGCTAATGCTACCACATACTTTCTGTGCCAATGGTACACTTAACAAGTTAAGTAAGTTTAGCTTCTCTTTTGATTATCTGTGCACTGTGTTCCACACTTTAATGATTCCACTAGCCTGGTCGGCAGACCTTGCGTTCAACTAGTACACTCTATTTGAATATTTAGCTAGGGTCTGCTGGTTTCTTTCATTGTCAATGTTCGTGCTTGATTTTATGGTTGATGTTAGCATTTTTGTTAGGCTGCTTTGGCAAACACTGGAGAAAGATGCTGTCCAAATAACTGGTTGTTTTGGTATTGTTCTGACACACTGGACTATTTTGCTGTTCGCGGGAGTTAGGGGCACTAGGAGTTCACGCGGAAGTGTACGAGACACACTGCTGTGCAATGGACAATGAAAATATTGTTTGTTTTTGGGGTTTCCAGGCCAGAGGTTTGTGTGTGTTCGTGTCTGGGTGTGGTTGTCATCCGGTGTTTTTTTTTTCCTCTCTCTCTCTCCTTCTCTTTCTCTCCTTCTCCACACCCAATCCCTGCTTCGCTTCCTCAAGGAATATCAATAAGGTATGTCAAGCATGAACAATATAATTAGATTTATCTCATGGAATGTGCGGGGGGTGGGTGGCCCCACTAAGAGTGATAAAATAATGACCCACTTGCAACAGCTCAAAGGTGATGTTTTTTTTTTATTCAGGAGACCCACCTGCGCAACAGGGAGGTGACACGACACGACCATGTTTTTCATTCATAATGAAAGGGCCAGGGGCGCCGCCATCATGATTCGTAAAAACGTCATGTTTGAACCAGGTAAAGTGGTATCAGACCTCAATGGTCGCTTTGTTATCGTCGCTGGCAAATTACAAAATACACCCGTCATCTTGGCCAGCGTCTACGGTCTTAACTGGGATTACTGCTCATTCATATCCAAACTATTCACGTCGCTACCAAACATTGATAATCATTATATAATTATAGGCGAGGATTTTAACCCGGTTCAAGACCCCATACTAGACAGATTGTCAAACAAACCACACTCTTTAAGCAAATCAGCCAAAACTCTACATGATTTCGCCAAACGACTGGGCCTCTCTGACCCATGGAGGCACACTTGACCAAGACATTCTCTTTCTTTTCTCATGTGCACCACACCTACACACGCGTAGATTTCTTCCTTCTAGATGATAGACTGCTTTCCAGGATTAAATCCAGCGTTTACCACAGTATCGCAATATCGGACCATGCACCAACTTCACTTGACTTACACTTGCGTGCTCACTAGGGATGCTAACTGATGACCGTTTGACCGATGGTTGACCGTATCAACGTTAACCGATCGAAGTTGTCGGTAGTCGGTAAAAAAAAAAAAAAAAAGTGATCTCTAAATTAGGCTATTATAGACAGTGGACTAAACACTACTACAGTTAGCCATCTCATTCCAAGATATTTTTGTGTGAAGTGAACAAATCTTGGGACTTAGGAATGGCTTAGGAACGAGGAGAGGAGAGGACGCTGGCGTTGTCTGTTCGCCGCTTTTCCGCCCGCGATCTTTAATTGCGCTTACATATACTACATATATTTTGTGCTTGTGCTATTTTTATGAGCTTTGTGCACTAGTTTTTTTTTTTTTTAAAAGGTGCGCACTTTTTATACCAGTGGGGAAACTAGGTAGCTAGGCACCTACCTGCTACAGACGACTTCCAGCTCACTATGGCTTTCAGATATTCTAGCTCGCAACTCCAACGAATTAATTTCGCAACCACAACTGGATTTAACATCCCCATCATTAAAGAACTTGGACTTATTCGCCGTCCTCGTTACATTCATAGAGGCTTCGGTCGAAAATTCGTCTTTCATAAACAGGCAAGCTGCTCTGCTACAAACATCCCATCTCTCTGGTCATCCGTCACATGTATGACGCGTCATCAGAGTACCGTCGCTCCA
This sequence comes from Siphateles boraxobius, assembly GCF_051911475.1. Lineage (NCBI taxonomy): Eukaryota > Metazoa > Chordata > Actinopteri > Cypriniformes > Leuciscidae > Siphateles > Siphateles boraxobius. The sequence continues at coordinate 28,230,081 of NW_027509042.1, forward strand.
GCTACCATCAATACTGGAAATATCGCGAGACCTCTGCACTCCAGTATGGGATCCTCACACTTTCGGCTGGATACATTTCGTGGAGTGGATTCCAGTCTGCGTGGAGTAGATTTTCATGTTTTGCGACCCATACAGAGATTCCCCCATCAGTCATTGGTCAAAATTGAACTTTTCAACACTCAATCCATCAATAATAAATCAACATTGATTGAAGAACACATCAGGGAGAAAGGACTTGACTTCATGTGTCTGACGGAAACCTGGCATCAGCCAGAGGTTTACTCTGCCCTAAATGAAGCCTGTCCCCCCGGCTACAGTTACTTGGAGGCAGCTCGCAGCACTGGCCGTGGTGGTGGCCTAGCTGTCATTCACCGGCAGGACCTAGAGCTGTTCCCCATCGTACTGCCTGCAACATCTTCCTGCGAGTGTCTTGCATTTACATGTAAGCCCCCCTTTTCAATGACTATTCTCCTTATCTACCGGCCCCCTAAACTCAACTCTACTTTCATCCCGGAAATGTCTGATCTACTCACAACACTATGTATGACCTATGCAAATACAATAATCCTGGGAGATATAAATATTCATGTCGACACCCCCTCATGTTATCCTGCTGCTGATTTCCTTCAGCTACTAGACTCCCTCGACTTACAACAACATGTTGATGTCCCCACACATTCCAGGGGACACACTCGATTTGGTCATCTCTAACTCCGCCCTCATTAGCAACCTACATGTTTATGATCTCGGTGTTTCAGATCACAAGGTTGTGTCAATGGAGTTGCCCTTTCCTTCACCCCACATCAAACCAAGGCGGCAGATCTACTACAGAAAGCTGAAAAACATCAATACAGATGCCCTGACCCAGGACCTTCAACATCTCTCCTCCGGATTCACTGACTTCCTTTCTGTAGCTGACTCCGTGGATTTCTACAACCAGTCCCTGAGCAGTCTTCTGGACCTTCACGCCCCCTTAATATCCAGGTCAGTCTCATTCACGCGCTCTGCACCCTGGTACACCTCTGAGCTGCGAAAGATGAAGGCGGCTGGGCGTGTCCTTGAGTGCCGGCTAAAGGCCTCTGGACTGACTGTTCACAAACAGGCATACAGGGAGCAAAAGAGGGTATATACAGAAGCTCTGAGAGACACACGGTCCAGGTTTTATTCCACTATCATCAATAACAGCCCCGGTAACTCCAAACAACTTTTTTCAACAATAAACCACCTTCTTAAACCCCCCTTACTCTCCCACCCTGAGACCACCGAGGAGAGGTGTAACATGCACATCACTTTTTTCAAACAAAAAGTTAATAACATCCGCTCACACCTCTCCACCACTGCTGTCCTGCCCCTCCCAACGGCCGACCCACCGTTTGAGATTGTCCAGCCCCTCTGTTCTTTCTCTGATGCCACACAGGAAGAAGGGGAGGACATCATTAAAAAAATTAATGCCCTGGCCCTAGCACAGAAACAGCCTTGGACAGGATTACCAATGACCTCCTGATGGCAGCTGATACTGGTTCTCCATCTCTACTCGTCCTACTATACCTAACAGCTGCATTTGATACAGTAGACCACACCACCCTCCTCCACCGCCTGCAATACACCATTGGACTCTCAGAAAATGTTCACAACTGGTTCACCTCATACCTGAACGGCAGAACTGAGCACGTCGCCCTGGGCAAAGCCAAATCACACACTCATAATGTCACCTGCGGTGTCCCTCAGGGCTCTGTGCTGGGCCCCACACTGTTCTCCATTTACATGCTGCCTCTTGGCAAAGTCATTAGCAGACATGGTATATCATTCCATTGTTATGCTGATGACACACAGCTGTATCTCAGGACAACCCCCACTTCTTCTGCTCCCTTGCCAGCATCCACACTAAACACCTGCCTGGAGGAGATAGAGGCGTGGATGAAGCTCAACTTCCTTCAGCTAAATAGTTCCAAAACGGAAGCTATCTTAATTGGCACACCACATCAGCTCCGCTTTTCCACCATCAGCAGTATCACTTTCTCGGGCGAAAACATCGCCCTTTCCACATCTGTCACCAATTTGGGTGTTAAAATGGACTCTCAACTCACCTTTGACACCCACATCAAACACCTCTGTAAGACATCATTTTATCACCTCAAGAACATTGCCAAACTCCGTCCAACACTCAACCTGGCAGATGCAGAGAAGCTCGTTCATGCCTTTGTGTCCTCCAGGCTGGACTATTGTAATGCACTCCTCATTGGGATCTCTGGCAAACAAATCCAGAGACTACAATACATCCAGAACAGTGCTGCCAGGATCCTGATGAGGGTGCGCAAGCATGATCACATCACGCCCATCCTAAAATCTCTTCACTGGCTCCCTGTCCCACTCAGAATGGAATATAAAGTCTCCCTCCTCACCCACCAGTGCGTTCATGGACATGCCCCCCTTTACCTACAGGAACTCATTCCCCACCAGAGCACCTCACGCACTCACCGGTCCCCATGCACTCTCCGGTCTGCAAACACCCTTTATGTCCCCAGAACAAAGATCTGCAGCATGGGTGGTAGGGCCTTTTCATCGGCTGCTCCGAGGCTGTGGAATGCCCTCCCTGATCATCTGAGGGCCCCACAGACTACAGATGTTTTTAAAAAAAAAAACTAAAAACATATCTTTTTAAAAAAGCTTTCAACTAAATGTATTTTATAGGTTCTTTTTTAAAATTATATTACTATATGCTCTCTAGCACTTTGAGATTGCTAAAATGTAAAGTGCACGACAAATAAAATGTATTATTATTATTATTATTATTAAATCCCTCACACTCAATTTGTCATAACTCGCCTGTTTGTACTTAATAAACCAATAAAAACATTTATCGCAAGGTCACGGCGTTTGGGTTCGCGAGCTCACAAGATTTGCGAAAAGTAAAGGCTACAGACTAAAACACTCGAGGTTAGAGCCAGGGCAGACGACAGGATGAAGCGTGCAAAGAAAATTAGTGTGTTGGACCATTTCACCAAAATGAATGACACAGATGTAAGTTGCAACTTGTGTGATACAGTGCTTAAATACAGTAGGCCTACATCATCTATGATGTATCACCTGAAAACGCGACGTGGTCTTTCCGTTATTAGAAGGTACACAGTGAGTTAGACCTGCCTTGGCCGGTGCGTCTTTTACGCATTCTGAAGGTGCCTGTTGTATCCATTGGTTTTATCGCGTTGCAGTCTATTAGGCAACATTCCGCATAAAATGGGCTTAGATTTGGAAATACTACATTACATCTACATTTCAGTGGTAACAGATAAGGTGATGATGATCATCATCTTTCTTTATTATTGTTAGGACTACCTCAAACTAAAGCGGCGTCTCTTCGGAGCTGTCATTTTCTTAACCCTCTGAAGTCGACGCGATAGTCTCGCTTTTTTTCTTATCAGTGCAAAAGAAACTCAAAATACTATGTTGATTTTGATCTTACATATTAAGTGTTGTACATCATTAGATCCTGATAAGTGTCTATTTTTTTTGTGGATTCTCACAATAAAAACAAAGTGTTGTGCTTTTCGCCAAATAAAGAAAAACAAACATGATGCTCGTTCTGCCTTCTCTCTGTCAGTTAAGTCCATTCTGAAACGCGTCCGAAAATTAACTGTAATTCCGCGAATACTTGTCATACAGGCACGAGTGTTTTTCCATAATGAAGCTTGAACTCTCTTCTTTCAAATGAATTAAATTATATAAAAAAAAACAAATATTCTTAGTTTATGTAATCTGTATGAAAAGAGAGAGATGTCAGTCTTTTTCTTTCCAGCTCATTATACCTGATTACGCGTTAATGTGCCACGCCCATGGAGAGCGCGCGGTATTCAAACGCAAATGAACTAAGGCAAGCCATGCAAACATGCCAACGCCCACCAGCTGGATTATAAAACACATCGTGTTTAGTAAGTATCTTACTACAGCTGTGTACACAGCGTATCCCTACGCTGGGAGGAATAATACTATCTAATAACCCTGGAAAATGTACCAGAAGTGCTGGTAGTTTCATTTTCGAGGAGCAACGGATCCAGCTGATGTAGTAAGTAATTTATTCTTAAGTGCTTTGTTCTAATCGCGATATTGAATCGTGTCTGTGTAAACCGCAAAAAGACTATTTAAATATGAATTGTATGTCTGTGTGTAGGCTAAATGATGAATGAACGGCACAGGCGTGCACGCTCTGTTTACTACAGTTATACAGCCTGGTCTGTGCCGTTCATTCACTCTCGCACCTACATTAGTAAACGTTATGTTTACATGAACACATCCAAACTATATTGCTATAGCCTACTAAGATGAGTAAAAATAGACTGAAATATGTTGAAATAAAATGTCTGTATAAGCAACAAACTGCAAATTCACATGTATATGCTAATATATCATACACAATATGTTACAGACTAAATATGAATGTTTAGATAAGATTTTGTGATTAGTTTTGCATAGATTATAAAGTTTTGACTGTAAAAAAAGACTACTGTCACATTTAATAAGTACGCTTTTGTTCACCAATTTCTGCTCCTAGTGAAATATACTTTAGTATGATGTTTTGTCAAAAATAAAGTAGGTATATTGAATTATCAACTAAGATGTTATTATAGTGTTTGTTCCAATATTCAAACTAATGAATCCTTACCTTTTTTAATACGTATGATAAAATGTATACTTTTTTACAAAGAAATACACTTGAAATATTGTTAAAATTGTAATTGTTGTTGTAATTGTAACCTATTTGTAATTGGTTACAATTTCTAATTGTAAAATATGTATATATAGATAGATCATTTATTTTGTCCTTGCATTCTTTGGGATCCTGTGACACACCTGTGTGAAAGGCTAATTAATATGCAGCTCATTATGTATGTGGCACATTATCCGGCCTTTGTCTTCTCAGGTGTGAACACACCTCCACGCATATTGCCTTTCCAAACAAAAGGTGTCTTATTAAATTTAAATCAATGCAGTGTTTTGTGTATATGATTAGGCAGGATGATTTTCAGATCATTTTGAAGCAGAAATTCTAGGCAACAACACTCATTAGTCAAAAGTCTTCTGGACACATATTTAGTATGTGTTTTGTGGCCTTATTTCAGACACTTTAAGTTTTAGTTTTTTCAATAACCACGCATAAAAATTATTCTCTAAAAAATACAAACATGACATGTTTCTCACATATTACGGTAGCCCCGTTTGAGCTATATAGAGTGAATTTACACCTTTGCCATTAACATGTTTATAAATAACTGAAAAAAGCACAAATGTCAGAGCATGTCATAACACCTCAAGGACCCCAAAAAACCCTTAGACCCCAGAGGGTTAAATGAGCCGCGGCAATGTTTCAAATGAGCTTCTAACGCTAGAGTAACGCCTTTATTTTCAACGCAATCACCATGTACCCAAAACGTTTCGAAACTAAGGAGCCATTTGTCCTCCGATTACATACAAGCTCCTCGGCGGCGTGTTTGCGGGACTCATGTTTCGCGCTGTAGGGGATTTAAAAAAAGTGATGTGAGTGGAAGGTCGGCCCCGGGGCAGTGTGTGTGTGAGCGGGAGGCAGAAAGGCAGAGAGATGCGACAGAGTTGCGAAATTGCAGGCGCGGCTCAAAATGGCTGTTATTTCAAATAGCGTGGCATATTTTAAACTAATCGGTTAACCGGTTTCAACCCGCTAATGAGGCTCGGTGGTCAGTCAGGAAAATTTTTAGTTTTCGCCATCCCTAGTGCATACTTTAGCCCCTTCAGACAGCGGAGGTTTAACTCTTCTTTACTAGCGGAAGATCCCTACAAGCAATTTATACACTCCCAGATCACTTTTTTTTTAGCTGAATTACTTGCCAGACACAAACAGAGGTGTACTTTGGGAGGCTTCGAAGGCCTATATTCCAGGACAGCTTATCTCCTTTGTGTCTAATTGAAAACGAGTCGAAGAGTCACAAATGTTAGACCTGTTACAGAAACTCCACTCCTATTCGCCATAGCGATAGAACCTCTGGCCATTTGGCTCCGTGCGGAGGAAGGCTTCAAGGGCATCACACGATTTGACGTAACTCAAAGTTTCACTATGCGCGGATGACCTGCTCCTGTATATCTCTAACCCTGTCACCTCACTCCCTGTCATTTTGAATGTTTTGGAACGGTTCGGTAGGTACTCTGGATATAAGCTCAACTACCAGAAAAGTGAGCTCTTGGCGATAAACTCTCTGGCTAAGCAGCTCCCACACTCGTTATCGACATTTAAGTGGAGTAGCGACGGATTTAGTTACTTGGGGGTTCATATCACAATGGCCGTGTCTGACTTGTTCCGCAAAAATTTCTTACCTCTGGTCGCAAAAAATGTAAGTGATCTCGACCGATGGGCAGTCCTACCACTCTCACTCGTAGGGCGGGCAAATTTGATTAAGATGGTTATCCTCCCCAAATTCCTTTATTTGTTTCAGCACATCCCAGTATTCATTTCCAAATCTTTTTTCGACAAGCTGGATACAGTGATATCTAAATTTCTTTTGGGCGGCAAATCTGCCAGGATCCGCAAAACGATCTTACAGTCCCCTAAGTCAGAAAGGGGCCTGGCCCTCCCCAACTTTAGACGATACTATTGGGCAGCTAACATGCAAAAACTTTTATACTGGATGGGTGGGGATGCCTCACCTCCTGCCTGGGTACATTTGAAGCGATCAAGTGCACGCCTCCCGTTGCGGTCGGTCCTATGCTCCCAACTCCCTTTGCCCTCAGGACCTGCAGGCTCGTGCCCGATTGTATCCCTCTCGCTTAAGATCTGGAGTCAGATTAGGAAGTGCTTAGGTTTACAGGGTCCCTCCATCTTGACAACACTGCTCCAAAATCATGTCTTTACCCCCTCATGGTCAGATTTGGTATTCAGGGCCTGGCATAGTAATGATATCATTTGTGTTAAGGACCTATACAAGGATGGCATATTTGCATCCTTCACAGAGCTCTCTTCTCTTCACAACTTGCCAAAATCACACCTTTTCCGTATTTTTCAGATTAGAGACTTTGTTAAGAAAACATTTCCCCACTTTCCAAACCGCCCCCCCCGAAAACCTGACTGACTCCCTATTGGTGATAGATCCCAGTCGTAGAAAATGCATTTCTGTATTGTACGAATCACTAGAATCAACCGCTGCATACCCTGGTGCCCTTTCAAAAGCCGCGTGGGAGGGCGAACTGAACTTGGCTTTTACGGACGAACAGTGGGGCTGTGCTCAGGCTATGGTTCATTCTTCTTCCATATGCGCCTGTCATGGTCTAATCCAGTGTAAGATCCTTCATAGAGTTCATTACACAAATGCAAAATTGTCTAAAATATACCCTAATGTCCGAGATGCCTGTAGAAGGTGTAACCAGTCCCCTGCCAATCATACGCATATGTTTTGGTCCTGCCCGAAGCTGACCACTTTTTGGATGAACTTTTTTGACACCTTGAGTAGAGCCTACGAACACACTATCCCTCCCAACCCTTTGACAGCCATTTTTGGCATTTCCCCAGACACTGACCTCTCTGTTGCGCTGGAACAGGTCCTGGCATTTACATCATTGCTAGCTCGTAGGCTGATCCTGTTCAACTGGAAGCTTCCCCGCCCCCCCACACATGATCAATGTATTAAAGAAGTGCTTGACAATCTGAGGTTGGAGAAGCTCAGATTCTCTTTGAAAGGCTCTATCTCAACATTTATGGGCACGTGGAGCCCTTTCCTGGGGCTGGTTGACTCCCTCAACCTGTCCCCTGATTTGGAGGTTTGAATCCCTACATTTTATTTTTAACTTTTCACTGACCTAATTATCTAAGTATAACTATTATTATATATACTGTATATATATATACACATTTTTTTTTTGTGTGTGTGTGTGTGTGTGTGTTTGTACCGGTAAATGTTTGTTGGTATGCATGGGTCTGTGTGTCTGTCCTCGTTTATGGGCTTGTGTTGGGTTAGTTCGTGGGTGGGGTATCGGGTACAGGTGTCATTTTGGTCCCACTTTGTAATGTTTATTGTTAACTGTATATTTGTCACCTGGTGTTTAAAAAAATTTGTAAAATTTACTCAAAAAAAGTTGAAAAAAAAATACTCTGTTGATTTTGATCTTACATATAAGTGTTATAAATCAGTCGACCCTGTTAAGTGTCTATTTTTTGTGTGTATACTCAAAATAAAAACAAAGTGTTGTGGTTTTTGTCAAATAAACATAATGTGAGTTTTGCCTTCTCTCTGTCAGTGAAGTCCATTCTGAAACGCGTCCGAAAATGAACTAACTCAGCGAATACTTGTCAGACAGGCACAAGAGATTTTTCTTTATGATGCTTGAATTCTCTTCTTTTAAATTAAGTAATTTATATAAAAAAAAATATTCTCAGTTTATGTAATCTGTATGAAAAGAGAGATGCCAGTCTTTTTCCAGGGTATCTGCACACTTTTTAAAGTAAAATTTAAGGCTTTTTAAGACCTTTTTAAGACCTGAAGAAATCAAAATGAATACCTTACATTAGGGGTGCGCAATATTGACAAAAATATGTCTCAATATTATCTAAGTTTTGTTGATGATATTTTACTGATTGTGTTTGTGTACTGGTGTCATGGCTGGTTTAGGCCTGTTGTTGACAGCTGACTCACGAAGATATTCATATTTTTCATATTCTATGCAGTGGTCAGTTCACAGCAGTGACAGAAATTCATTTTTTTTATTAAAGGGCAATATTTGCAACCTTAAATTGAGTTCCAGGGGCATTTTCACCTATTATGGACTTTTTTTTTAAAACTTAGAGGTATGCATCACCTTGTATTACAAATTCTAACATTCAAATTAAATTATATTAGAATAATTACAAAATACCACTGTTACCAGTTAAATTAAATCATTAAATCAAAATCCATCTTTGCAGTGCAGAGGAGACACAGAAGCAGAATCAGAACTGGCATTAATATATTTACACTCCATTTACAATTGCATAAATGAAGCTATGAGATATTCAATTCTTTAATTTCTTCAATTCTTAATTCAATATTTAAATATGAACTGATTTCTAATTGTAACATTTTAATTACAGGGTACTTTAAAGGAGCTTTATGTAAGAAATGTATTTAAATTAATCATAAAATGGCCCTGAAATGTCACTAGACATTAAGAAATCATGTTTATTTCAAATACTTATATCACTGACAACAGTAATCCGGCCAGGATATTGTCATTTAAAAAGTGAAGTTGCAGCCCTCAACTTATGTTGATGCTGTCATGTTGTGTTTTGGTCTGATGCGTCACCCTCCACCTATCTACCAATCACGAAGTCAGTAGTGTTGCGGCATCCGGGTTGCCAGCTCTGCTCTAGTTACCACAGCTGCAGCAACAAACGTGTCGGAATCGGATTAAAAAAAAGTCTAATGTTGCGAATCAGATAAACTGATAAACTAATAAACTCGTTATGAATCCGAAATACTTCGTGACAAAGTCCGAAATAAAACAAGGATCTGTATAGGAGATGCCTTTGAAAGATGGAGACGGCTGAAAACGGAGAAGAATTTCTGGACAGGTAAGATTCATCTGTTTGGCTAACTTTACTTGATGTAAATTTCAAATATTCATGACAGTCGAAAAAAGTTATGCCTGTTCGTGCAAAGTAACGTTACGTTAGCTCATATGGAGGAGGTGGGTCATCGAATTGGAAGCACTACAGGCGCAATTCCACGGTAAAATAACTTTTTCTAACGTCCATAACACCAATGAAAAGCACATTGTAGCCTATGATGTGAATAATGTGTCCCACTTGGAACGTTTTTGTTGCCTACTTGTTTATCATGCAAGTTCTACAGCCAAAAATAATAGAATGACATGTAATCTTTCACATCACATATTTTAGCGTTATGCACGTGTACTGCAGAGTAAGTTAAAAAATACAGCTGGTCGCTTTCACTTATAGTGTCAGCTAAATGAATAGCTGTATCTTTGATATTGATTACACACAGTGACCGAGGCTTGTGCTTGTGCTTGTACTTACGTTAATGACAGATACCTACCGTTAGTATACTAACAGCTACTGTTCTAACAATGTACTGTCACATACGAGCGTACATCTTTACTATTATAATTGGCTAATCGCCATTAGTAAATTTTTGCGATATATAATTACTTTGCAAAACATCTCTCATTTGAAGCATAAACATAATTAACAGAAAAAAAAACGTAGCCTACTGTGTAGGAATCGTCACTTGCCATTGGAAGCCTCTGTAGCAGCCTACGTTCCTGCTGTATCCTGCAGCCTATCTGGCAACCTCGAGTCAGGGAGGAGGGAGAGGGGATACACCGCTATACAGTAATTTGAAAGTGATTGCAGTACCAGTTTTGGCCACAATCCTACATACTGCTCCTTTAAATGTGAAACTAAACCCGCCAGTAGGCGGCGGCAAGTCACTGTCTCAGTCACTGTCTCTCTTAATTCATTCAACCGATTTGTTCAAAAGGTTTTGATTCATTCAGGAAGTGCACAAGTGATTGTTCAGGTAATCGTTAAAATGATTCGTTCAAAACGCGGATTTCAGTCAAGAAATCATCGCAGTCTTTTGCATTGAGACTCTGCTACGGGTTCATTTTGAAATTCTCGTCAGCGAAATAAAGGGAAAACTACCAATATTAACAATATTGTTTATAAAATGTAACTCACAATGTTCATTTAACTGTTATATAAAATAAATATCATATTTGCTATTGTGCACGGGAAAAGAGCCCTCTTGCTGATGTGATATTGTATGATAACAACATATGATATATAACATACAAAAACTTTATACGTCTATTAGGGAACATACCTATAAAACTGCACTGACACATCACGCAGTGAAAGCAAGCATGAGAGACAAATGCGATGTCAGCTTGCAGTGCGCCCTCCTACATAGTTAACGTTAAAGTAAAAAAATGATTACAATATCATAATAGACAATACACATCGCACACCACTACACACATGAAGAATGAACTTACAATTGAACTGAAATTAACCAGCTTTCTCCTTCTCTCCTGCTGTTTCGCGTGCAGGAGACAGACGTAATGCTGGCGCGAATGTGACGTGAAATGTCACGTGAACGAGCAAATCAACAAAAAAAGTACGCTAATTAGATAGTTTTAATTTGGAAAACATTTAGATATGTCTAAGTCAAATTGTCATTGAAAATTTAAGACCTTTCATAAGTAAAAATAAGACTTTTTAAGACTTTTTATGGCCTTAAATTTTTAAAATCTAATTTGACTTAAAGGTATTGTAGGTAGAAAGCCACAAAAATACTTTTTGTCCAAATTTGTTTAAACTGTCTTTATATATCAATGCATAATTAAAATGTAAGTACTCTGGAAAAGAAATTATAAAAATCGAGTGTCTGTAGTCCTCTCAGGACTGCAATAAACACAGCTCATTATTCCATTAACTCCCACCCCCTCCCTTCTCGGCTCCTTCCAAAGCCACGCCCCCAAAACAAATGAACGCGCGATCCCGGCCGTTCGCATGAGGTCTATGGTTCGCTCAGTTTGAGGAGTCGGACGCGTTTACCAGCTTTACCAGATGTATTGACATCATGTCAGAATCACAAATAATAAAATAACTAACTTTATCAGTATGAATATAAACAATTAACATGACAGTTAGTACTCACTATCAAGCTCGCATATCGATACTGGTAAAGTTTAAAATATTTTACTAGCTCGTAACGGAATCAAACTCAATATAAGGCAAAGCTATAAATAGCTTAATTGATACACGTTTGCCGTTACTATCAGTCACACTTTGATGAAGGTGAATTTGTAAGATTCATAACATAAGATTGTTTACAGATAAACTGAGTAACATAGCCTACACTCAAACACCTTCTCACAACTGCATTGCAGACTCAAGATAATATAACACACACACACACACACAACATATATTGTATAGCACATACAAATACAACATAAAGACATAGGTAAACATATGTAGAGCATATAACAACAAACCAAACGTGAAAAAATGGAGCAGGTACAGTTCACGGTGAACATAGGAACAAAGTTTAGGCAGAGGGTAAAGCTAGGTATAAAAATAGATCCCCTAAACTTTTTAACCTAAATTTGGCGAAATTAAACAAAACAGCTTTCAACTGCAGATGGGCCTATTGCTTATTTATCGTCTCAACCCTGGCTCAGTAACGTTATACCAGTCGACACCAAAGTTACACTGTCATAGCTAAGCAAGTACCGTTAGTTATGCTACGTAACGTTAGGTAGCTATATTAGGTAGCTACGTGTGCTAGTGATACATGCTTCATGAAAAAATAAATACCATCAAAATGAAAACAGCAAGATTACCTGTCCAGCAGAAATAAAGCCATCATGGAGTCACTTTTCAGCCCCTTGAGAATGAGATCCCTCAGTAGTCGCCACCGCTGGAAAGCCACGCCGATATTGACTCTCGTATGATTTCTTTATTTATCCAAAGACTTTTTGTTCATAGCCTTTTCAAATACTGTCTTCCTTTTTTTAACTTGTTTGACTTCGCTGCCTCTATATGCAGGTAACGTTACTGAGAATTTTGACTGTTCTTTCTCTGCCATAATTGTTATTACTAGCTTCCATGCCTCTTCAAACGGGTGCGCGCATTTGGGCTGCTCCTGAGGTGGTATCCATGGTAGCGAGGGAGAGTGACAGTTGCCCCAGCCAATCATTTCTTTCGTCCCGAATGGAATAATGAGCTGTGTTTATTACAGTCCTGACAGAACTACAGACACTCGATTTTTATAATTTCTTTTCCAGAGTACTTACATTTTAATTATGCATTGATATATAAAGACCATTTGAAAAAAAATTGAAAAAAGTATTTTTGGGGATTTCTACCTACAATACCTTTAAGGACCCGCGGACACCGTTTTCTTTTCAGCTCATTATAGCTTATTAAGTTATTAAGAGACTAGATTATTGTAATGCTATATTAGCTGGCTGTCCTGCATCCTCAATAAACAAGCTACAGTTAGTGCAAAATGCAGCTGCTAGAGTTCTTACTAGGTCAAGAAAATATGATCATATAACACCAATTTTATCATCTCTACACTGGTTACCTATCAAGTTCCGTATCAATTACAAAGTACTATTACTGACCTATAAAGCCCTAAATGGTTTAGCTCCTGTGTATTTAATGGACCTTCTATCGCCCTACAATCCATCACGTTCTTTAAGATCACTAAATTCGAGGCTTCTGGTCATTCCTAGGATATCTAAGTCCACTAAAGGAGGAAGGGCGTTCTCACATTTAGCTCCAAAACTCTGGAATAGCCTTCCTGATATTGTTCGAAGCTCTGACTCGCTGTCCCAGTTTAAAACTAGATTAAAGACGCATCTCTTTAGCCAAGCATTTACATAATGCTTACCTTTTATACCACTGCTGAATCAGATCAAATGCATTTAATATTATAAAACTTGAAGAGTCTGTAGGTTATTTGTATAAGTTGCATAGTATTTACAGTCATTACGTTCCTGTGTATATTGCGTGAATGACGGGTGGTTGGGTAGATATTGTGTTTTGCGGTAGTTGGTATGCCATACGGAACCGTTGCCACTGAACCTGCATTAACGACGACAGTGGGGCTCGACAGCCTTAGTCAAACGGGTCGGCTCGTATGGTTGGGTTGCGGAGAGATTGTGAGATTGTGGTTGGGTCTCAGCAGCAGGAGGGATGTAGAGGTCAGTAAGCAGGGCTGAGTTGAGTGGGGGACGGAGGGGGGTGACTCTGGGACGCAAGAATCACTGTCTTCATGTTTTTTTATCATTTACGCCCGTGTTATGGAAATCATTATGAACAGAAGCTACGCTAATTATTTTCCCTTTTTGCTTTTCTGCTGTTATCTCGGGACGCGAGTCCCGAGAAAAACGGCGTTCGTCAGCTCCAGTTTGTATCCAGCCTTTCACAGAGACTTCAGATACGCAAATCACAAAGCCTGTGAAGAGACGACTCAACACCGGCGATATGGACCCTCTATGGTGGACGGCACTGATCCTCAACAACTCGTCTCAACACCGGTGTGATTACTTGGACTTCCAAAAGATGGAAATGGATAAATATTCTAAATGTTCATGCACTGTTCCTTCGTTGGCCAGAGGAGAACTGGCCCTCCGACTGAGTCTGGTTTCTCCCAAGGTTTTTTTCTCCATTCTGTCACCTGATGGAGTTTTGGTTCCTTGCCACTGTTGCCTTGGCTTTTGGCTTGCTTAGTTGGGGACATTTAATATTCAATAATATTATTGATCTGCCTTACTTAAGGTGGACGTTGACTCAATTTTCTTTTAGAAACAAACTCTGTTATATTATTTTCATGTTATCACTGTGAAGCTGCTTTGATACAATCTGTATTGTAAAAAGCGCTATATAAATAAAGGTGACTTGACTTGACTTAAGTGTTAATGTGACCACGCCCACGGAGAGCGCGCGCTAATCAAACGCAAATGATCTGAGGCAAGCCATGCAAACATGCCAACGCCCACATCAGCTGGATAAAACACATCAAGTTTAATAAGTATCTTGTACTTTACCTCGTCTTGCTACGCTGTGAGGAATAATACTATCGTAATAATCCTGTAAAAGTTACCTCAGAAGTGCTGGTAGTTTCATTTCGAGGAGCAACGGATCAAGCTGATGTAGTAAGTTATTTATTCTTAAGTGCTTTGTTCTAATCGCGATATTGAATAGTGTCTGTAAACCGCAAAAAGACTGTTTGAATATGAATTGCATGTCTGTGTTTGAATGAATAAATGAATGAACGGCACAGACGCGCATGCGCTGTTGTTTACTACAGCTGTACTACAGCTGTACTACAGCATCTGTGCCGTTCATTCACACTGTAACCTACATTAGTAAACATGTTATTTTTACATGAACACATCCAAACTATGTTGCTATAGCCTACTGAGATGAGTAAAAATAGACTGAAATATGTTGAAATAAAATGTCTTTGTATAAGCAACGAACTGTAAATTAACATTTATATGCTAATATATCATAAACACGATATGTTACAGACTAAATATGAATGTTTAGACAAGATTTTGTTGATTAGTTTTGGATAGATTATAAAGTTTTTACTGTAAAAAAAGACTACCGCCACATCAAATAATCTTTTGTTCGCCAATTTCTGCTCATATGTTAACCCTCTGGGGTCTAAGGTGTTTTTGGGGATTTGAGATGTTTTGACATGCCCTGACATTGGTGCTTTTTTCAGTTGCTTATAAACATATTAATGGCAAAGGTGTAATTACACTCTATTTAGCACAAACAGGGCTACCATAATATGTGAGCAACATGTATGTATATGTTTGTATTTTTCAGAGAATATTATTTATGCATGGTTATTGAAAAATACAAAACACATACTCAATATGTGTCCACAATACTTTTGACTAATGGATGTTGTTGCCTAGAGTTTTTGCTTCAAAATGATCTGAAAATCATCCTGCCTAATCATTCACATAAAACAATACATTGATTTAAATCTTGTAAGAAACTTTTTGTTTGGCAATATGCGAGTGGTTGTAAATGGGCGTGAAAGGGTCATGAATAATGCTTTGATTCACACCTGAGAAGACAAAGACCGCATAATGAGCCGCATAATGAGCTGCATAATGAGCCTTTCACACAGGTGTCTCACTGGGTACCAAAGAATGTTTCCAAGATGTTTCCAACTCTAACTTTGAACCAATTCTATATTCTAATATAGAATATACACTGCTGTTCAAATGTTTGGGGTCGGTAAGATTTTTAATGTTTTTAAAAGAAGTCTCTTCTGCTCACCAAGGCTGCATTTATTTGATTAAAAATACAAAACAAACCCAGTAATATTGTGAAATATTAGTTCAATGTAAAACAGCTGTTTTCTATGAGAATATATAGTAAAGTGTAATTTATTCCTGTGATCAAAGCTGAATTTTCAGCAGCCTTACTCCAGTCTTCAGTGTCACATGATCCTTCAGAAATAATTCTAATGATAATTTGATGCTCAAGAAACATTTCTCATTATTATCAATGTTGAAAACAGTTGTGTACCATTTTTTTAGGATTCTTTGATGAACAGAAAGTTAAAAACAACAGCATTTATTTGAAATAGAATCTTTTGTAACATTATAAATGTCTTTACTGTCACTTTTGATCAATTTAAGTCCTCTTTGATGAATAAAAGTATTGATTTATTTTATTTATTTCCCCCAAAAAATAAAATAAAATTCTTACTGACCCCAAACTGTTGAATGGTAGTGTTTAATGTTACAAGATTCTATTTCAGATAAATGCTGTTCTTTTGAACTTTCTATTCATCAAAGAATCCTGAAATAAAAATGTAAATAACTGATTTCAACATTGATAATAATGAGAAATGTTTCTTGAGCATCAAATCATCATATTAGAATGATTTCTGAAGGATCATGTGACACTGAAGACGTAATGATGCTGAAAATTCAGCTTTGATCACAGGAATAAATCATATTTTAAAATATATTAAAATCGAAAACTGTTATTTTAAATTGTAATAATATTTCACAATATTAATGTTTTTTTTTGTTGTATTTTGTAATTAAATAAATATAGCATTGGTGAGCATAACGTCGCTGTCTGATGAAAAACGCGTATATGTCCATTTTGCCGATTTTGAGATTTTTCGACGGATAGAATGTCCAGGTTCATTTCCGTATACAGTATGCTTCATGTTATCTAAATGACCAATGAAAAGTTGTGAAATCATGTCATCTGAATTTCACGTATATCCATTTGGTGTCAAAGCTGTCAATCACGCCGTGTATCTCCCACCTTGTGGAGGCATCTCGCCTGTCTCGTGAAGTTTTCATAACGACCGCTCGCTTATTTAAATAAAGGCAAGTAAAATGACCAGGGTTACATTTTAGACACACACATACCTCTGAAGGGATAGAAAAGTCCTCAGGACTTGGTACCGCATTACTCGCAAGACATAACTTGCACTGGTCATCGACAACGCCGAAGTCCACCATTCTCCAGTTCTCGAAGCTCTCTCGGGTAAAATGTTTGCGGCACACGTACAGATTAGATGTGTCCGTGGTTGATGGCCAACCATCCGACCGGAGCCAGAGTCCAGCCATGGCAGCATCGCGGGGAAATATATTTAACCCACTTTGACTTTTGCACCACGAAAATATACACAAAGTTGCGTCCCATGATTGTCTCTCTCCTTTACTATGCGATATCACAGTTTGACATGTCTGTCATTGGAAAGATCCACATGGTGTCATGAATAATTAAGAGACAGTGTCTTCTCATAGGATATAAAAACTCAGTCTCATTAATAATTATGAGAGACCGATGAGTCATCAACGCACTATACAGTGCTCTGCCACGTCACAGCCTGTGACGTGGACACGATGAAGATTTTAAACCCGGAAGACGAAAAAAGCAGAAAGAAGCTAAAATGTAACCATTTTCACCCTACTATTAAATCTAACAGATGCTAACATTGTCTTCAATGGTGTTCAACACACATTCCTCTGTTAAAATCTCAGAAATTTTGGTTTAGGGTTTCATGACCCTTTAAACGTGTCTGGAAGCTCAGCATTGGATAGCCGAATAACACTGTGAGGTAAAGTATCAGCGAACGTTTGTTTTTGACAACTGTTCACAAGCTTATTATATATTCACAAAATTACGGTAGGACTGTGCAAAGTATCAGTCTAGCATTGCCATGTCAGTGTATTGATTCACTGTCCCTTCATAGTTTGCAAGAGACATTTAATAAACTGAGCGTATTTAATAAACGTAGGCTATTTAATAAACTGACTGTAGCCTATTCATCTGTCAATATGAAACGCAAATTAATTAATTCTAATTAATGATCGGAAGAACGCGTTACTGTAAAATATGCACGTATGTCCATTTAAACTTGATTTTGGTCAAATGTGGATTAAATCATTACACTGGCAAGAATATGGTTACATTTAAAGATGCCGTACCAAGTATGCAATGCTACGTTCAACTGCTTTTGAAATTACGGTGTTTTTTTCACTTCCTGAAAAAAGTAACCGTTTTGGAAATACATGAGTTTCTTCGGGCAGCGACGATAAGTGACTTATTTTAAAAACATTAAAAATTGTACCGACCCCAAACTTTTGAACGGCAGTGTATATATATATATATATATATATATATATATATATATATATATATATAATTCAAATATAAATGAAAGTCAAAAGCACATTTTTAGTACATAGTCATACCTGGAAACAAATTCAAATAGGCTATATGGGCCATTCTACAGAATTTGTTCAAAGTTAGAGTTGGAAACATCTTGAAAAGAAAATTGTCTTTTTCCATAAATTTCTTATAAAGTATTCTTTTTTAAAGTAGGCCAATACATTTTATCATACATATTTTAAAGTTAAGGATTCACTAGTTTGATATAGCTTACATTGGAACAAACACTATAATAACATCTTAGTTGATGAGTTTATTTTTGACAAAACATACTATATATTTAACATATGAGCAGAAACTGGCTAACAAAAACTTATTTGATATTTTAGAATAAAAACTTTATAATCTATCCAAATCTAAGAAATGTTGTCTTTCATATTTCATCTGTAACATAGTAAACAACAGCGCCCATCTGTGCCGTTAATTCATTTACACACAGAAAGGTGATTTAAATTTTAACAGTCTTTTTGCCTTTACAGACACTATTCCATATGGCGATTAGAACAAAGCACAAGAATAAAAAACGTACTATTCACAATTCTCGGCTAGATCCGTTGCTCCTCGAAATGAAAATAAACCAGCACAACCTCGCAAGACGACATAGTACATTAGTCTGAAGATTCAATTTGGTGTGTTAGAGTTTCTGAGGGGCGTTCATACGTTTGCATGTGTTGCCTCAGATCATTTGTGTTTGAATAGCGCACGCTCTCCGTGGGCGTGTCAAATTAGCAGAATAATGAGCTGCGAGAACGATAATGACAACCGCTGACATCTCTCTCTTTTTATATAGATTACATAAACAGAGAATATTTATTTTAGTTTTGAATTAGATATTTTAAAAGTACAAACTTAAATGATTATAAAGATATATTGCTCATGCCTGGGTGAATAGTATTCGCTTAGTTTTGTTTAAGTTTAGAGACATGCTCCAGAAAAAAAGTTCAAGGAGACGAAGAGGCAGAAAGCACACACTGTTTATTTTCATTATTTTTCAAAAGCACAATGTTTTATTTCGATTGTGAGTGGACACATAAAAGAGTAAACATTTAACAGTTTATTTTTTTATATTTCGTCTGTATGACCAAAAATGACAGAGTATTTTAAGTCTATTTTGCTGCTATGTGAAAAAAATCAAGCAAAACGCGCCGGCGCGTTTGCCGACCCCAGAGGGTTAAATATATAGCACATTTACATTTATTCATTTAGCTGATGCTTTTATCCAAAGCGCCTTACAATTGCTATATATGTCAGAGGTCGCACGCCTCTGGAGCAACTAGGGGTTAAGTGTCTTGCTCAGGGACACATTGGTGTCTCACAGTGGATTCGAACCTGGGTCTCTCACACCAAAGGCATATGTCTTATCCATTGTGCCATCACCACCCCCATATAGTATGGGATGTTTTGTCAAAAATAAAGTAGATATATTGAATTATCAACTAAGATGTTATTATAGTGTTTGTTCAAACTTTTATTCAAACTAATGAATCCTAACCTTTGAAATGCGTATGATAAAATGTATACTTTTTACAAAGAAAGATTACACTTGAAATATTGTTAAAATTGTAATTGTTGTTGTAATTGTAACCTATTTGTAATTGGTTACAATTTCTAATTGTAAAATATATATACAATTTCTTTTGTCCTCGCATTCTTTGGTACCCAGTGACACACCTCTGTGAAAGTCTCATTTTGCAGCTCATTGTCTTCTCAGGTATGAATCACGCCCCCACGCATATTGCCTTTCCAAACAAAAAGTCTCTTACAAAATTTAAATCAATGTATTTTTTTATGTGAATGATTAGACAGGATGATTTTCAGATAATTTTGGAGAAAAAACTCTAGGCGACAACATCCATTAGTCAAAAGTCTTGTGGACACAAGACTTGTTAAGTTCTTCGTCGTCAGTTAGGAACCTGGGTGTGCTCTTTGATAGCAATCTTTAATTTGAAAGTCACGGGTCTAGTGATTTTTCCATCTTAAGGCGAGACACGGCAGGCAAAAACATAGGTTTTTTTTTCACTGGTCAATTTTGAGATTTTGGTCTATTTGTCTTTAATAACATGTCTTCTTTCAGATTTGTGCTGAAAAAGAGTCCAAAATACACATTTAGGTATTTATTTTACTACACTTTTTCTGTTTGGTGTGTAGATTTTGCATAAATTCAACAAAAGTTGGCGTTATAAATCATCATGCTGCTCCGCGATCACTGTCTGCACCCTGTCATCACACACACCGTTAGAAAGCTCTCTCTCTCCTTTGGAACGTTATCGGATCCAAATAAGGTCATTTCCTGTTTATCAGCAGCCAATCATGAAAGTAAAACGGGCGATTTAACTCGAAATGCGCAATCTCATTGGGCTGATGCCAATTTCTGACAACGTGATTTGTTCAGAATCGTCACGTGACGTGCTCTGGCATTATATAAATACATCACATATATACTATACTTTACACACTATATATACAAAACAATTACATTACACAACACATTTCAGTTTTTGTATAATTATCATATAATACTAAACAAATCTGTAATTGTGGGATCCTAAAGTGGTTGTGAGTCCCTCAGGCATATACATATTCACCTGTGTGATGGACTGTTGATGTGTGGTTTTGATGTTTTGAGTCTTGTTTTGGATGTTATGATCAGTGATGGATGAAGCAATGATGAGTTTTGGATGTTAAACAGTGTGATACATGGATTTTACTTGGACCTAAAGCATATTTTGTCTGTAATTCATGGCTTTTAATAGAAATTAGTGGAACTTTGCCATAAAAATCTTTAAAGGCCGTTTTCTCAAAATGAGTTTTTTCTCAGCCTGCTAGTGACGATTTTCCACTTCTGTAGCACCTGCATACACCAAACTTTACAGTCCTTTTCCTAACTATATTGTGAAGGTTTGTACTGAGGGATTTGTTAATATATCATTCTTGGATTGATTTATATGACATGTTATGCCTAAAAATAGGGCGGAAATCAATTTAAGGCTATTTGCAGTATTTTCTGATTTACAGGGTAACAAAAGGAGACATTCATAATCCCCCCTGTAAATGTCTTTTCATTGAATATATCAAGAAAATGCAAAAATAATTTTGAATCTTGTTTTTTTCATCTTCAAAAAACGTCACTTCAAAATATATGCAAATTATTGCATATTTAATTAGATATAGCCTGATTAGCATATTTAAACATAAAATTACAGAAAACTTGCATTAAATATTTTATCTCCTATTTATGCGAGTAATCAACTGGTAAAGTTTCATGATGATATCTGTAAGTTAAATTTTTTACCCTATTCACCTGTAGTTTCTCGCCTTAAAAATATATATAAATTATGTCATATGCTCTCATTGACAAATGCGGAACAACTAGTTCATGCGTTCATGACCTCAAGGCTAGATTATTGTAATGTTCTACTGGGTGGTTGCCCTGCACGCTTAATAAACAAACTACAGCTAGTTCCAAACGTAGCAGCTCGAGTCCTTACAGAACCAGGAAGTATGTCCATATTAGCCCGGTTCTGTCAACACTGCATTGGCTGCCT
Source organism: Siphateles boraxobius (assembly GCF_051911475.1). Taxonomy (NCBI): domain Eukaryota; kingdom Metazoa; phylum Chordata; class Actinopteri; order Cypriniformes; family Leuciscidae; genus Siphateles; species Siphateles boraxobius. The sequence continues at coordinate 28,251,882 of NW_027509042.1, forward strand.
ATTAAACATCGTATACATTTTAAAATATTGCTGATTACTTACAAAGCACTAAATGGTTTAGCTCCCCAGTAGGGGTGGCACGATCCGACTTTTTTGCCTCCGATACCGATTCCGATACCTGGGACTCAGTATTGGCCGATACCGATCCGATCCAATACTAAAATAATAATTAAAAAAACAGTGCCAAATTACCTAATAAACTGTATCTGTATGCCTCACAGTGGGGAAGAGACTGTGATTATTCTTTTGTTAAAGGGCATCAAAGCTTGACTTAAACATTTTCCTTACTTTGTAAAACAATACAGACAAAATATATACTATATAATTAAAAGACAATTATTTTTAAATTTTAAGCGCAACTTTTTAATGAAGCAGCAACATATGATAGATTGGACAGAATAACTAAGGCTATCAATAAACTGCCATTGCGCAAAAGTATTGTAATATGAAAGCCTCCAATTCAGAGCGGCACGAAACACTTATGCGCATCCCGTGCGCAGAACGATGCGCTCGAAGCAACATGGAGTCACGGTGCGCAGCGCTTCGCATTGAAAAGTTCAAAGCACAAAAGTAAGATATACATATTTTTCTTTATTTATTCATTAGTTTGATCCTTTTAACAGTTTTAAATTTCAGTTAATGTGCGCGTGAAGAGCAATTATATCGCTCTCTACTCCAGTGTTGTGTTCACTGAACAGTTGTGTTGTGATCTAACAGACACCCGGTAGAAAGTAACATGTGAAAATCCAGCACGTTAAAGTGCTTTTATGCAAACCATAGACCTTTATCTACAGATCTACAGTATAATAATAGGAACATTGACTCATCTTGGAGAGTGTTTCATCATGTTGACTGTTTTACCCGAGTGCTGTTTGAGTGCTGAATGGAGAATGATTGACAGCCGCAGCGCAGGGAAGCACTTAGGTGAAGATTAATTTAACGATTTAAATCTGTACCTCACATTACTACAACTACTATACTATAACTACACACAACTATATGTAATGGCTTCAGAAAACTTGGAATATAGTACACGGAAACATTATAGCGCTTTATAATGTTTTTGTGCATTTTGCGTTGTATAACAATAACATTCGTAGGCTACAATATTGGATCAGATTTGGATGGTCTCGTCTGGCGATACCCGATCCGGCAAATATTTGTAGTATCGGAGCAATACCGATACTGAGTATTGGATCGGCCCACCCCTAGTCCCCAGTCCTTGAGCGAGCTCTTAATGTTTTATAGTCCTTCACGTCTATTGCGATCTCAAAGTCGATTATACCTAGAATATCAAAATCGACTGCTGGTGGTAGATCCTTTTCCTATTTAGCACCACAACTTTGGAACAATCTTCCTAACATTGTCCGGGAAGCAGACACAGTTTGTTAGTTCAAAGCTAAACTTTGGATCCCTATACCACTATAAAACCAAAGCAATCTCTGTTACCTTAAATTATATGTTTATCTCTGTAAAAAGTTGCTTTAAAAAAATCTACGTTGTTGAAAGCGCTGTATAAATAAGGATGACTTGATGCATATTTAGTATGTCATTTGTGGCCTTATTTCAGAAACTTTAAGTTTTAGTTTTTTCAATAACCATGCATAAACAATATTCTCTCAAAAATACAAACATGTACATACATGTTGCTCACACATTATGGTAGCCCTGTTTGTGCTAAATAGAGTGTAATGGCAACTTTGCCATTAATATGTTTATAAGCAACTGAAAAGAACACAAATGTCAGGGCATGTCAAAACATCTCAAAGACCCCAAAAACACCTTAGACCCCAGAGGGTTAAGGATGATCCTGCAGGTATTGCACAATGATTTACAACATTTATCTGGCATAATCATTTCTGAACTTACAAATCAAAAACATTCATTCACCTGTCTCCTGGTTTAAACTCGCGTGAAAACTTAGTCCTCTTCTTCTTGTGTTTTCTCTTTAGGTTGCGGATAGAGAGAGGAATGCTCTTTTTTCGTGTTGGGCCACTCTGCAGTGAGGCCGTAGAGCTGGCAGAGGAAGTGACAGAGCTGGTGTCATCTGTATCATCACCTGGCTCCTCATCTGACTCTTGGTCCCCCAAATGGGCCCATTGTCCCTGAAGAGCATCCAATGGTGGTTCTTTTCCCTCCTCCAGAGCATCCTGGCATGGAACAGGACCATTGTTTGGGTAGCATGGAACATAATTATCATCAGAAAAATCCTGTTCCTGCACTGATCTCTTTTCACCTAGAGCATAAGACATGGTACAAAATATCACACAATTTCTAAGCATCAAAAATAAAGTGAAAGATTAAAGACATATTTGAATAGGATATTGAAGAAACAATTACATGGATCATGTTGACAATTGACAAATCAGTTCAGTTTGTGATTTAAAAGTGAATAAAACAGTGCAGTACCTTCTATGCGGTCCGTTTTCTCGGTTGACTGTGAATTGTTACTCTGTGAGTCTACATTTTCTGGAATTTTCTTTCCCACTTCTTTTCTAAACATTCTTTTTAACTGAAAAAAATAAACAAATAATCAAATGATCAAAAAGCAAGAAAGGGAAATTACAATAACCAAATTATTTATTTTCATTTAGTAAAACTGTTTAAATACTACAGTAGTTAAGTCATGATATTTCAACTAACTGACCAAACTATTAGGGCTGTCAGGATTCCTTGATTAAATTCTATTACTTGGATTTAAAAAAATACTATATTGCAATTTTCCTGTGTCGATTAACTGGCAAAATACCGGGAGTGGCAGATTCCATGGATGAGAATCCATGAACCGCATTATTAAAGTTTCAAAGACTGCACGATATATTAAAACCATTTAAAAATAATAATATAGCATAGTGCTATTGTGAAACCACAAAGGCTGCGATTCAGTTAAATAAATATTTGCATTGAACAATCATCTTCAGAGAAATTAGATAAACGATTTACTATCGAAGAACTTTATGTAGCTGTTTCTTCTTTAGAGTCTGGGAAAAGTCCAAGACCAAATGGGTACCCGGTGGAATTCTAAAAAGTGTGTTGGCAAATAAGTTCCCATGTATTATTGGATATGTTTAATGAATCATTCGAAAAAGGTCTTCTCCATCGGACCCTCAATCAGGCTTCCATTTCTCTTCTTTTGAAAAAAGACAAGGCCCCATTCCAACCGATAAGTTTGCTAAATATAGATTTCAAACTGTTATCAACATTGTTGGGTTTAAGACTGGAACACATTCTTCCAACTATTATTTCATTAGACCAAACAGGATTTATTCTGAATCGTCACTTATTCTCTAATCTCAGGCAGCTTTTTAATATAATTTACAATCCTTCTCAGGCTAATACAGAGGAAGCTTTGATTTTGTTGGACGCTGAGAAAAGCGTTTGATAGAGTGGAGTGGAGCTATTAATTTTATACTTTGGATAAGTTCGGTTTAGGAAAAAAATTTAGGAAAGAAATTTCATGGATTAAGTTGCTTTATTTCTCCCCACTGCAGTAAGGACAAACAAGATTCAATCTGATTATTTTCGATTATATCGCTCTACAAGATGACCCTCTTTTATTAGCAGTAGCCATTGAACCCCTTTCTATCGCCCTTCAATCTACTATGCCATTACTGGCAAAGTTAGGAATTGTGTTGAGTTAAAAGTTCCTTTTATATGAGGATGATTTACTTCACGTTTCTAATTTGTCTGTTTCCGTCCCTGCTGCCTTGTCCACTCTTAAATGCTTCGGTCAAATTTCAGGTTATAAATTGTATTATATTTTATTTATAATTTATATTATAAATTATATTTCCCATTAATACATTAGCAAATAATTTCTCTAAGTAGTTTTATTTTGGTCTAGTTGAGGCCTTAATACAATTTTTGACTTATATATTGATGGCATATTTGCTTTTCAACAGCTTAGGGACACATTTTCAATTCCAAAGCAGCATTTTTTTCAGATACTTACAAGTTTTTCTCAGGCTACATTTCCAGATTTTCCTCTCCAGCTTAATGATACTCCTTTGAATAGTTTGTACTCCTATTAGTACAATAAAAGGTCTAATCTCACAAATCTACTTTCAAATCCATAGTCTTTGTCTAGAGTTAATAGACACTATTGGGGCTCTTTGGAAAGAATATGTGGAGGAGGAAATATCAGAGGAACTCTGGGAAAGGACCCTTAACAGGATACACAGATCATGTATATGTGCCAGACACTCACTTATTCAGAGCAAAGTTGTGCACTGTTGTTTATTATCCATAAGCTAGATTGGCAAAGATGTATAAAGATGTTTCTCCAGCATGTGACAGATGCTGTCAATCTCCACCAAACCTGATTTATATGTTGTGGCATTGCCCTTCATTATATAATTATTGGACCAATACTTTTTATACTTTGTCATTTATTGCAGGGGAAATAATTGAACCAAATAATCGAAATGCTTTGTTCAGAATTTGGCCCTCAGTAGCATCCTTGTCAACTCTTAAAAGATGCCTTTGTCACTCTGCTGGCTAGGAGACAGATATTGGTGTATTGGAAGTCCAAAATGCCCTCTTTGCATTCTCGTTGGCTATCAGATGTTCTTTATTTTATCAAGTTCTAAAAGATATGATTTTTCCTCAAGAAGTGTTCAAATAAGTTTTGGAAGTTGTGGAGTCCACTCTTTTCTTACCCAGTCCTAATTAGGACAGTTGGGCCTGGCGGGTAAGGAGTAAGATTTGTTTTCTGATGGTTGCATTACAAATGTCATAAAGCGCTTGAATAACTGACTTTTTATTCTGACTGTGGTTTATTTTCCACAGTCCACACTGATATTATGTTTTGTTTTTATTGTTTTTGGTCTTTTATTCTCTTTAATTTAGTCATGTTGGTTGTTTGCATTATTGATAAACAATCTATGTGTACAGCACCTTGTTGAACACTTGTTGTTTTTAAAAAGTGCTATATAAATAAACTTTTAATTGACTTGACTTGTTTGTTCAAGATGGGTGTTTTTTTGGGGGGGTGGGTGGTTGGTTCCTGTTTTGCATTCTGTTTTTATTAATATTGGTACAAACTGTTTTTATCTATGCTTTTTGTCTCCGTTTACACTCTTATTTGTGTGAAAAAAAACCTGGGGGGAGGGGGATAAATAAATATACACGCTGCGGGTTTCAGGGTGATTTACATGCGTGCAGGTTATGAGTTTCTTATGTCTCAGAGCAGCTCAGTAAATGTTGCTACACACAAACTCAGTCTCTGCATGTGCTGTTTGTTTTGGTTTCCAATAACATGCATTTAAGAACAAAGTCTGATGCGCTTTGTGTTTCATGCTAAGTGCTTCACTTTTATCATTTAAATGTGTGGAGCGTGTCTCAGCAGTTTAATTAACAAATTCCATCTCTGCATTCAGTATGTTTGGGTTGTGAAGGGAGCGGATTCGGGAATCCACTGCTGCTACAATGTATATCTAATGAGTGATAATCAAGGTATTAATCAACATTTTCCAATGTTCTAAATATCAAATGAGTTGAATGACTTCTCTAAGCTTATGAGATTTTACTTGGTTATAGAAGTTACCAGTGTGATTACTGAAATGTTCTTTTCATGTATTCTCTAATGTCTTTATTTGATATCTGAGAGGTGACTGAGGGTCTGGCTCATGCCAGGAATGCAGTTACAGTGCTTGCTCATTTAGACTGGCTTCCATAGATGAAATATGGACTCGTTTTGTTTGAGAAAGGTCTTCAATGTGTTAAAACTTATATCTGTTCTTCTATTTCTATATTAAAGTGTACTATCACTGAGAGAAAGAACATGTTATCTTGATGGTTTGGGAAAAGTCTCCTGTTTATAGTTAGAGCCCGACCAAATACAACCTTGCAGAAGCTGTGTGCCTGTGTGTGTGTTAGTATTCTTGATTACAGGTTAAGGAACAAGTGGCATTATTGGAGATTGACTGACTTGTTTTCTTCGACATGCTGGCGCCTAGCCAGTCTTGTGACCTCGGAGGGCCACTCGTACCTAACTCAGGGTCCTGGTGGCAGCTATACAGACTATGGAGATGTGCTACTGGCTATCAGTCCATGTGTGGAAAATGTACTATGTTTATCTATTTCTTAGCCAATCAGAATCATTCAACCTGAAGTAATAAAGTAGTTTAAATCCTGGTGAAGGGTATACATCAGAATATAGGTGAGAATATAGGTTTCTAAATACTGTTTCTAAATACAAACTGTTGTTCATTGCGATTTCAAAATAAAGATTTAAACCCTAACTCTGAGTTTGTAAGTTTTGATGTCCACATGTTCTTGCTCAACAAATTACAGTGGCATTTTCCAATTTCGTCTTTAACCCCTGACATTTGCCAGGGGTTAAAGTGGGCCAGAACGGTCCGGAACTGTGTTCCGGCACCTCAGTAAATTAATAAATAAATAAATAGATTAAGTAATCTCAACGAATCTCACTGGTCCCGAGATGGACTGACCGACCAACCTACCTCCCTTCCTCTCCTCCCCGCTGAACGTGAGCGATTACAAATGCGTGAAATGCACTCACGGTGGTTGAGCGGTAAAGTTAGTTTTAGGTTCGATATTCGTCGGACATTTGTTTTCCTTTGCTATGGTTCTATTGGGTCGTCAGCCTTACAAAGATATCAATCTCAGGATTAGTTTTAACATTATGTAACCATTGTATATCGACATGAAATATTCGTTCAAAATCACCTACTTGCATTAATGCTGCATATTTATAGCTGAGAATGTTTTGACGCATTTCCACTGCCAATTCCACCAAATGCGTAAAACATAGCCTATAATTTGTATTATTTCAAATCAATTTTAACATTTAAAAAACAAACATTTTCAAATTCCAAAGCATGTAGAAGGTTCCTATTAGCAATACTGACCTGGTAGCATTGAGTAAATTAACTTATCTAAGAAAATTATTCATAAAACATAAATATCAGTTGAGCCTGTTTACTTTCTTCACTGACACAGACGAAAATGAAAAGACTATCAGTCAAAGTTCAGCTTTTAGTGCAGCAGATTAATGGCATATTTCAAGAGAATCGTTCAAATTGGTATAGAAGCATGAAATTTGGTACAGATACTCTCCAAGGGTCATTTTTTGGGAAAAAGGAGTTGGCCACCCAAAAATTCAACATGACGGCCATTTTTTCAAGATGGCCGCTATTTCTGTCAAATGCTCATTATGTCAATCTTTCAAACAGTAATATCATGTAGGCATAACATTTTGTGAAAATACTCTCTTCAGAATGTTTTTTTGGAAAACAGTGCTTGTCCCTCAAAAATTCAAGATGGCAACCATTTTTCAAGATGGCCGCCATTTTTCTTGAATCCTTACATTTTTTTTTCAAATGGTGATGCTATCATGAAATTTGGTACAAATATTCTTCAAGGAACATTATAATGGAAAAAGGTGTGTGCCACTCAAAAATTCAAGATGGCGACCATTTTCAAGATGGACATAGAATGTACATTGCCAGAAGAAAATGTGAGTGGGTGCTTGCAGTGGCAAAACTCGCCACTCGGTTGCTAGGGTGTGGTACATGATTGCATACGAGCCAACAAACATGTCTGTACGATGTTCTGGTACCGAAATATGGCTTATTCATGTGTTCAGGTGGTTGCTAGGTGATTACTAGAGTGTTCTGGGTCGTTGCTATGGTGTTGGTAGGTGGTTGCTAGGTTATTCTGGGTGGTTGCTATGGTATTGCTAGGTGGATAGTAGTTGTCACAGATGGTCACTATTGGAGTTCTTAGCATTTTTAGCATTTACCTGATTTAGCATGACTTAGCATTTACCTAATCGCTATTATGATTTAGCACTTACCTAATCGCTATTAGAATGTAGTTGTTCACAGCTAGCATGTGTAGCATGTTGGAACTCCTGTTTGCTAGCATGAGTGAAAAGAGCCAACCCCCATCTCTATACGATGTTCTGATACAGAGATATGCTGCCGTGCAAAGGCAAGAGACTGCTCAAGTCACGTCTGCCGATCCAGAGACTGCTCACGTCACGTCTGCCGATCCAGAGACTGCTCACGTCACGTCTGCCGATTCAGAGACTGCTCACGTCACGTCTGCCGATCCAGAGACTGCTCACGTCACGTCTGCCGATCCAGAGACTGCTCACGTCACGTCTGCCGATCCAGAGACTGCTCACGTCACGTCTGCCGATCCAGGGACCGTTCACGTCACGTCTGCCGATCCAGGGACCGTTCACGTCACGTCTGCCGATCCAGAGACTGTTCACGTCACGTCTGCCGATCCAGAGACTGCTCACGTCACGTCTGCCGATCCAGAGACTGCTCACGTCACGTCTGCCGATCCAGGTACAGTTCAAGTCACGTCTGCCGATCCAGGGACCGTTCACGTCACGTCTGCCGATCCAGGGACCGTTCACGTAACGTCTGCCGATCCAGAGACTGTTCACGTCACGTCTGCCGATCCAGAGACTGCTCACGTCACGTCTGCCGATCCAGGTACAGTTCAAGTCACGTCTGCCGATCCAGGGACTGTTCACGTCACGTCTGCCGATCCAGGGACCGTTCACGTCACGTCTGCCGATCCAGAGACTGTTCACGTCACGTCTGCCGATCCAGAGACTTCTCACGTCACGTCTGCCGATCCAGAGACTGCTCACGTCACGTCTGACGATCCAGAGACTGCTCACGTCACGTCTGCCGATCCAGGGACTGTTCAAGTCACATCTGCCGATCCAGGGACCGTTCACGTCACGTCTGCCGATCCAGGGACCATTCACGTCACGTCTGCCGATCCAGGGACCGTTCACGTCACGTCTGCCGATCCAGGGACCGTTCACATCACGTCTGCCGATCCAGGTACCGTTCAAATCACGTCTGCCGATCCAGGGACCGTTCACGTCACGTCTGCCGATCCAGGGACCGTTCACGTCACGTCTGCCGATCCAGTGTCTCCGGACAAGATGGCCGCCACCGAGCCTGTGTCTGTTCCTGTGCCTGAGCCGGTGTCTGTTCCTGTGCCTGAGCCGGTGTCTGTGTCTGTTCCTGTGCCTGAGCCGGTGTCTGTTCCTGTGCCTGAGCCGGTGTCTTTTCCTGTGCCTGAGCCGGTGTCTTTTCCTGTGCCTGAGCCAGGGTCTGTTCCTGTTCCTCCGCCATGGCCGCCCGAGGATAAGTCTCCACCCTGGCCGCCCGATGGAATGTCGTCTCCGCCCTGGCAGCCAGATGGACTGTCGTCTCCGTCCTGGCAGCCCGATGGACTGTCGTCTCCGTCCTGGCCGTCCGATGGACTATCTGCTTTGCCATGGCCGCCCGAAGGGCCTGCTCCGCCCTGGTAACCTACACAGCCTGCACCACCCTGGACCTCAGCCAGGACTCCTGATAGGCCTGAACCTCCCTGGCTCAACCCTCCCGTCCCTCCCTGGCTCAACCCTCCCGTCCCTCCCTGGTCAATGCTTGGGACTTGATTGACTTTCATTTTTGGTTCTGTTTTGGCTCCCCTTTTCCCCCTTCTTGGTCTCTGTTTTTGGTGTATCTGACTTGTCTATTGTGGTGTTGAGCTGTGTATGTTTTTGTTCTCGTCTCGGTTTTATGTCTCTCTTTAGCGACGCTACTTGGCGTCCCTTTAGAGAGGGGGTAATGTCAGGATTCTGCCACTTCTGTCTGGTCTTATCTTAATTAGTGACAGAGGTCTGACATTCCCGGTTTGTCATGTGCTTGTGTTCTAGTTCTGATTATTGTGAGCACATGGCTTGTCATGTGTTTCCTTTGTGCCATGTGCTCTGCTGTCTATTGTCAGCCCCTCCCATCTTGTTACCTGTTAATTGTATTATCTCCCTCACGTGTCTTGCTGTTTACCTTCTGTCATTTGTTCCCTATTTAGTCTCCTTGTGTTTGCAGTCCTGTGTTGGTTCGTTATTATCTGTTTCCCTTGTGTTTCCTGTGTTTGCCTGATAACTCTCTGGTTTTCCCCTACGGGGCAGTTTTGGTTTTCAGTTTTCATGTTGTTTTGTAGTCATTTAATTAAACTTGCCTTCCTGCACTTGAACCCTCGTCTTCCTTATTTTCCTCATCACGTGACAATTTCATGGGCCGTCCTAAACCATAGTGTGTCAATGGGGCAACTTTGGGCAGCTCCTGCCCCCCAGGGGTGCAACTTTTACCCCATTGTGAGGTATGTTCTTACAGAGCCTGCCAGCCTCTTCAAATGTGGTAAACCACACGTTTCTGCGAAATCCTCGCTCGGAGCTATGAATCGTCAAAGTTTGTCGCAATGTTAAGTCTATGGGATTTTTTTTGGGTGCTTTTTCGCCCCTGGGGCGAACATCGTACCCTGGATCACTTATAAAAGTCATAGCACACCATTTCCAAATAATCCGAATGATTTGATGCCTCATTCGTGGGTCTGTGACAAAAGCTGCGGGAGGAGATGCGGGTTGGGGACAAAAGTTGGGGCTTTGCCATTGGCAATGGCGGCCATCTTGAAAATTGGCCACCACATTGAATTTTTGAGTGGCCAACGCCTTTTTCCAAAATAGTGGCCCTTAGAGAGTATCTGTGCCAAATTTCATGCTTCTATACCAAAGTGAACGATTTTTTTAATAATCTGCTGCACTATTTAGGAGGGGAAGAAATAGGCCAGGATAAGGAGACTGAGAGAAAAAGAAAGATGGAGATGGAGAAGCACCACTTCACATTTTCTTCTGGAAATGTACATTCTAGTTCTTCTTATTAATATTATTCTGGAAAAATTGACGCGCTACTCCTCCCGCAGCTTTTGTCACAGACCCACGAATGAGCCGTCAAATCGTGCGGATTATTCGGGAATGGTGTGCTATGACTTTATGAGCGATCGGGGGTACGATGTTCACCCCAGGTGCGAAAAACGGCCCAAAAAAACTGCATAGACTTAACATTGCAACAAACTTTGACGAGTCATAGCTCAGAAATCAGATTTCACAGAAACGTGTGATTTGCCACATTTGAAGAGGCTGACAGGCTCTGTAAGAACATACCTCACAATGGGGTAAAAGTTGCACCCCTGGGGGGCAGGAGCTGCTCAAAGTTGCCCCATTGACTTACTATGGTGTAGGACGGCCCATTTCTACACATTGCATTGGGATTTTATATTGAACATTGTTCTGGATCACAGTGTCATAGAGACAAGGGGGCGGGCTCATTTTACTCGGACGACCAATCAGTCTCTCAAGATCATTGTGAAGCTATTAAGCCACGCCCTAGCAACCATTTAGAGCACCCTAGCAACAAGTCCCATAGACTTCCATTGAAAGAGGTCAAAAGAATATCTCCGGATAGAAGTGTCATAGAAACACAAGGGTGGTCTCGTTTGACTCGGGGCCGCACACAGCCAATCATGAATCCCCTCAACACTTCCTAGCCCCTCCATAGCAACCATTGTCGACCACCTTAGCAACTAAAATCTATAGAGGGATATCTTCCATTCTGAATGTCACAGAAGCATGGGAGTTGGTTTATATCATTCATACTGACAAGCAACCTTTGGACTTTGATGACTGGCAGCTGCCAAGCCATTCCCTAGCAACCAAACAGAGTACCCTAGCAACCATTTTGGAAGACCTATATCTCTGCATCAGAACATCGTATAGAGATGGGGGTTGTCTCTTTTGACTCATGCTAGCAAACAGAACTTCCAATATGCTACACATGCTAGCTGTGAATAGCTACATGCTAATGGCGATTAGGTAAGTGCTAAATCATGCCAAGAAAATGCTAAGAACTCCAATAGTAACCATCTGTGACAACTACCAACCACCTAGTGACACCATAACAACCACTCAGAATACCCTAGCAACTACCTAGTAACATCCAGAATACCCTAGCAACCACCTAGCAACAACATGGCAACCATCCAGAATACCATAGTAACCGACTAGCAACACCATGGCAACCACCTAGAACACCATAGCAACCACCTAGCACCACCCTAGCAACCATCCAGAATACCCTAGCAACCGCCTAGCAAACACCCAGAATACCCTAGCAACCACCTAGCAACATCATAGCAACCACCCAGAACACCCTAGCAACCACCTAGAAACACCATAGCAACCACCTAGCAACCACCCAGAACATCCTAGTAACACCCTAGCAACCACCCAGAATATCCTAGCAACCGCTTAGCAACACCATAGCAACCACTCAAAACACCCTAGCAACCGCCTAGCAACTAGGGATGCTAACCGATGACCGTTTGACCGATGGTTGACCATATCAACGTTAACCGATTAAAGTTGTCGGTAAAAAAAAAGTGATCTCTAAATTAGGCTATTATAGACAGTGGACTAAACGCTTCTACAGTTAGCCATCGAATTCCAAGATATTTTTGTGTGAAGTGAACAAATCCCTCACACTATAGCAACTGTTCCTGTTCTGGAACTGTTCCTGATCCTGATCGATTGCTCCTGTCTGCCCAGCTGCCTGCTGTGTTTTGTTTGCTTCGAGGCTGTAAGCTCCGTCTAAGCCTCGTATTAGCTTTGTATTTCTTTCTGTTTTGAACCATCATTTACTACCATTTCTAGTTGTTTATACTACTAAATACAGCTTATACCACATTTCAGATTAACCTGACATCGCTAGATTCCATTATTGTTAGCACAACACGCTAGTAACTCGCTAGCCTGTTAACGGGCCACCCGTGCGCTCAGTTATTTATTTGTTTTTCTCTCGCGCGCCCGCGCCTCTGAGTTCATAAAAAGCCCAGGTGAGTAAGAATCAGTCAACAAACACCGTGAGTAATGTCTTGTCCTGTTATTGTCACCTGCACTTCATGTTACATGTCTAGGATAGCCTTTCCCGTCTGCAATATAGGGTTTATATGTGATAAATGCAAGGAAACAGTCAGGCTGACGGAGAAGATTTCAGAATTAGAAACACGCATCCAAACTTTAATTGAGGATAGTAAGTGTGCTAGAGCTTTAGATTCTATTTTGGATGCGCCTAGCATAGTGAACTCTTTACATGATTCGGTTCCGGCTGAATTATTGCCTGTGCAGCCAGGCAGATGGGTGACAGTGAGGGATCGCTCTAGTCGTGGATCAAAAAAACACTCTTACGTTCCGATTACCACAACAAATCGATTTGCCACACTCAGTGAAACACCCAGTGAGAATTCTGTTGATTGTGCCCTGGTAATTGGCAATTCTATTACACGGAACGTGAAAATAGGGACACCAGCCAACATAGTCACATGTTTGCCAGGAGCCAGAGCGCCTGACATCAAAGCAAATTTAAAAGTGCTGGCTAATGCTAATCGTAAATTCTTTAAGATTGTTATTCACGTCGGCACTAATGATGTTCGACTCCGCCAGTAGGAGATCACCAAAATTAATATTAAAGAGGTGTTTGAACTCGCAAGTCCAATGTCAGGCACTGTCATTTGCTCTGGCCCCCTTCCTGTTCGAAGGAGTGATGAGATAGTTTGCAGATTGTCATCACTCAATGGCTGGCTGTCTAAGTGGTGTCCGCAAAATAATATAGAATTCATAGACAATTGGAAAAGTTTTTGGGGCAAACCTGACCTGTTGAAAAGAGATGGTATTCATCCCTCCTGGGATGGTGCTGCTCTTCTCTCTAGTAATTTGGCTCATAGTCTTAGAGACAAAACATGACAATCTGGGGCTCAGGTCAGGAAGCAGACAAACTGGCTAAACCGACCGTCTGCTAGCGGCCTCGCGTCACCAAGGTCAGATAAATCCGATCACATAGAGCCTCTTTCACCTAGATATGTGACCCGTCACAGAAACCGGGGACACAAGTCGGCAGCACAACTTTCGAGCAAAATGAGAAAGAAGAGTTTTTTTCCAAATTGGTGAATTTCATTTTTTTGTAGAATCTGTTAATTGAAATCACGAAGAAGCCTCTCCATGTTTGAGATAGCAGTATTGGTATATTTAAAAGCTTACATTGAGGTTGAAATCGGCTTGTTTTCGGAGATTCTCGCATGCAGTAGGGGCGTGGCGTGTCATTGTCTGTGTGTATTTCCATACTGAATAACCCGGCGCTTTTGCCCCGCCCTCCAAGTGAACAGCATGGCTACTTATTATGCTGTGCTCTGGTCGGCTCTATCTGATATCAAAATTCAATGATGATGGATGCCGCAAAGATTGTCGCAGACGAGCTGAACCGTCTGGCAGTTACACCGAAAATGTTTTCCCCGCACTTTGTGGGCTCGTGAAACTGAGCCGGAGGTATGGGCGCGGCGCGCGCGCCCTAAGTGCTTGAATACGGTGGCTCGGCTCACTGACAGTGGTGGCTGGCTGTTTCATATGTGACGTCCCGATTGCTTTGAATGGGGAACGTTTTGTGAACAGGGAACAGAGTTAATGGACTGGCAACAATCTCCATAGAACATGAACTGGCACAGAGAATCGAAATAGAGGATGCAGTTAAGACCTTTGCTGCGATGAAGGCCTGCCGTGCGGGTTTCTGAAATGTAAGTTAAGCTTCATTTGCTCTTTAGTCGTTATTTAAGATGCTGAACCTGCTGATGATATAATGTGCTTGCGGACAGCTCATTTGTGTGTGTATACGCACATAAAGTGGTGTAAAGAGATTTGCAACAGTAATTTGAGGAGGTGAAATGTGATTATTTCGAAAATTCCTGTCATGACTGCTTAAAGAAAAATGCCAGCAGGCATTTGCCTCCTGCATAAACTTTAATATTGTTGTCATTTTGGGCACACGAGCGTTGCGCACTATTTGCGTTATATGTAGGCCTATGGCTTATTGGTCTTTGTGTGTTTTTGCTGGTTTTGCGTTATATGTATATGGCATATTGGTCTTTGTGTGTTGTTGCTGGTTTTGCGTTATATGTATATGGCATATTGGTCTTTGTGTGTTGTTGCTGGTTTTGCGTTATATGCAGGCTATATGGCATATTGGTCTTTGTGTGTTGTTGCTGGTACGTTGCAAATAGAGGGGCAGCACAATTGTTTTTCGCCTAGTGCGGCAGAAGTGCACTCATTCGAAGTGCAAAAAAAGCTGTAAAGCACAGGGGGGAACTTTACAGGGGGTATGGCTTATCTAAATGAGATGTAAATGAGCCCTATTGTCACCCCCAGCAGCAAAGACATGTGAGAACTGCAAAATCTTTAGAGGTCATCTTTGAGCTTTTTTAAGTGCCTACTTTCAAATGGCCACAACTTCTCCAAATATGATCAGATTTCCACATGTTGCACATCGTTGGAAAGCTTGGAGATTACACTTTCAGAATCTATGAATAACTCAAAATGCCCCAGAACCGACTTGTGTCCCTAGTTTCCGTGACCGGTCACATATCATCATATAGAGACTGTGTCTGTTCCCCGAATTTTGAAATCCAAAAAAACCTCCAAACCGATCTAAGGTTAAAAATGTAATTGATATTCAACAAATAAAAAATAGATATAATACAGATGAGCAAACTATAAAGCTTGGGTTGCTGAATATTCAATCCCTTACTTCAAAAGCGCTCATAGTTAATGATATGATTTCAGATTATAACCTAGATGTGCTGTGTATGACAGAAACCTGGCTAAAACCAGACGATTACATTACTTTAAATGAGTCCACCCCCCATGATTACGGTTATAAACATGAACCTCGCCTGAAAGGCAAAGGGGGAGGTGTTGCTGTAATTTATAGTAATATTTTCAAAACCACTAATAAATCTAGTTTTAAATATACTTCTTTTGAAGTGTTGGTGCTTAATGTAAAAAAATATAATGTAAACGATAAATCAAGTTTGAGAATTCTGCTGGCAACTGTATACAGGCCACCAGGGCACCATAAAGATATTATCAAAGAATTTGCTGACTTTCTATCAGAATTAGTATTGACTGCAGATAAAGTCCTAATTGTTGGTGATTTTAATATACGTGTAGATAATGGAAAAGATGCAATGGGATTTGCATTTAAAGACATTCTTATCTCTATTGGAGTTAGACAACACGTGTCAGGACCTACTCATTGTCGTAATCATACTCTAGATCTAATATTATCACATGGAATCAATGTTGATGCTGTTGAAATTCTGCAGCAGAGCGACGACATCTCAGATCATTATCTAGTCTCATATAAATTACATTTAGCCAAGGCTGCAAAGCCAACTCCGTGTTACAAGTGTGTTAGACCTATACCTGCCACTAAAGATTGCTTTATCAATAATCTTCCTAATCAGTTTCATCGTCTCAGCATCCCAGATAGCTTAGAAGAACTTGATATTGCAACAGAAACTTTTAACTCTCTCCTTTCCAGCACTTTAGACACAGTTTCTCCGTTGTGCTTAAAGAAGATTAAAGAAAATAGTCCAACGCCGCGGTACAACGAGCACACCCGGGCCCTTAAGAGAGCAGCCAAAAAAATGGAGCGCAACTGGAAGAAAACAAAACTAGAGGTATTTCAAATATCATGGAAGGAGAGCTCGATTGCTTACAGAGAGGCTATAAAAGCTGCTAGATCTGCTTATTTTTTAACCCTATTAAAAGAAAATAAATATAATCCAAGGTATTTATTTGAAAAAGTGGCTACACTAACGAAAAAGAAAGCTTCAAGCCCAGATGTTTCCAAGAAACACAGCAGTAATGACTTTATGAACTTCTTCACTTATAAGATTGATAATACTAGGGACAAAATTATAACTATGCAATTGTCTACTACAGCATCACATCAGGGAGTGCATTATAGTCTCCCTGAGGTAAAATTTGATTCATTTGTTGCCATAGGAGAGGAAGAATTTTGCAAACTCCTTAATTCATATAAATCGACAACATGTATGTTAGACCCTATACCGACTAAACTACTGAAAGAGATGCTTCCAGAAGTCATAGATCCTCTTCCTAACATCATTAATTCGTCTTTGTCTCTAGGATACGTACCAAAAACCTTTAAGCTGGCTATGATTAGACCGCTTGTTAAAAAAACGCAACTTGATCCTACAGAATTAGTCAATTACAGGCCGATCTCAAATCTACCTTTTCTGTCAAAGATACTAGAAAAGGCAATATCCTCACAACTGTGTTCCTTTCTTGAATGAAATGGTCTCTGCGCGGATTTCCAGTCAGGATTTAGACTGCACCATAGCACTGAGACAGCTCTCATTAGAGTCACAAATGATTTGCTCTTATCATCCGATCGTGGTTGTATCTCTCTATTAGTGTTACTTGATCTTAGTGCTGCATTTGACACCATTGACCACAACATTCTCTTAAATAGACTAGAAAACTATGTTGGCATTAGTGGAATTGCATTAGCATGGTTTAACCTGTTAACCTTCAAGGCCACTTTTGAAAAATCCCCAGAAATGGCATACCCAAACTTAAACAGATACAGTTCATGAACCCTTTGCACTAAAAGCACAAGTATGATCTCATTTGAAAGCTGACACCTAGTAGTTTATTGTAAATGTAGAAATAATTATTGTCATAATGAAAAAAAAATGTTTAAAAAGCTTCAAAGTTTTGTAAAGTTATTAGAAATTTACTTTTATGAAACATCTTCATAAAAATAAAATTGAAGTTGGCCCTGGAGCAATCTAGAAATGCACTGCAGCTAAAGCCATATGTGTGACCATTTTATATTTAAAATCTGAAAATGATAAGTCTAAAACTCTGTATTTAGTTAAATGTTTTTCAAGATCATGTCAAATTACTTTATTTTGATTAGACTCTAAAATGCAAACTGATGTTTAGTCATCTTCTGAGTCATCTAATCAGTCTATTGTCTCTATTATTTTGTGGTGCAAACGAGCCCCATTCAGAGTCAGTCTCTCCTTGCACACATTTACACCTCTCCAGACTGGTTATGGCTCTAAATATGCATTTCCTTTGTCTGCATTATAGCTACTAACGACTGGCTATTCACAGGCTATTCATAGGGTTTCAAACCCTAATTTCTTTTATCAAAGTTCTCACTAAATATTTGAAACTGGTATCAAATGCACTGAAACATTTCAGTAAGCATTCCTATTTAGAAAAAAATCATAAAACAATAACTGCTGGTGGCAGGTGCACCTGGGCTAGCTAGCATGTTAGCTTAGCACACCATCAATACACGACCATTTATGAGATTAAAACCATGTTTATGCTCCAAACTTACTTTATAACGCAAGTCGAGTGTTTTAAATAATCTTCTGTGATCTAATTTGGCTTCAGATAAAAAAAAATCCGACAGAAAATGTATTATTTATAGTGTTCTGCACGATGATGAAATCTATATCGATTAGCATTACATTATAAATATAATCTATTATTATGAAATACCTGGCATGGCTTGAAGAACACAGGTAACTCAAATATCATTGCAATCATGTTTATTGTCTTCAAAACATCTTTATCTGCATGTTACAGCGATCTCTGTCAGCTACTTTCTGTATCAGTGACGTCCTGGAATGTCACATGACTATGGGTCTTCTTCGTGATCCATATATGGACTGTTATTGTGCATATAGCGCCCTCAGGGAATTGGTATGAATTGAAAACATAGCACATCTCAGTAAGAAGCGATCATAATGATTACATCGACGCATTTGGGTATAAATTCAACAAATATTATTCCTGTCTATAGAAATATGATGTGAATCTATGAGAATATATCAATATTTCTCCAAGTCTGCACATTTTTGAGCTAAAGCCCTGAGGGACGATGTTTTGTGAATCGCTGTCATGACGACAGCTTGGAGTGTTTTTTATGAATGGACCAGCTGACGCTCATAATTCATATTAAAGGTATCGACTCATTTTTTCATTTCATAACTCCTGACACAAATTAAGACATAACTGTCACTATAAGTTTCTCAGAATACAATAGTGGTCAAATACTGAATCTTGAGTATTATATCTTTTTAATGATGTATAGTTTGTCAAGGTATAACATTAAATCTGATAGTAAATTTGAACTAAATAAAAAAAAAAACCGCTTCAGTGCGCCGACGCTCTGGAAACGGTTAACAGGTTAAATCATATTTATCTGACCGCTATCAGTTTGTAGCAGTAAATGAAGAGATGTCTTATCGATCACAAGTTCAGTATGGCGTACCACAAGGCTCAGTACTAGGACCGCTGCTGTTCACTCTGTACATGCTACCTTTATGAGATATCATTAGGAAACATGGAATTAGCTTTCACTGTTATGCTGATGATACTCAGCTCTATATTTCTTCCAAACCTAACGAAACTCACCAATTCACAAAATTATCGGAATGCATTGTTGATATCAAAAATTGGATGACTAGTAATTTCCTACTACTAAATTCTGAAAAAACAGAGATTCTAATTATTGGACAAAAAACTTCCACACGTGATAACCTAGAATAACGTCTAACACTTGATGGTTGCTCTGTTAAGTCTTCGTCGTCAGTTAGGAACCTGTGTGTGCTCTTTGATACCAATCTTTCATTTGAAAGTCACGTGTCTAGTGTCTGTAAAACCGCATTTTTCCATCTTAAAAATATATCTAAATTACGTCACATGCTCTCATTGACAAATGCGGAACAACTAGTTCATGCGTTCATGACATCAAGGCTAGATTATTGTAATGCTCTACTGGGTGGTTGACCCGCACGCTTAATAAACTACAGCTGGTTCAAAACGCAGCCGCTAAAGTTCTTACCAGAACCAGGAACCACGACCATATTAGCCCGGTTCTGTCAACACTGCATTGGCTCCCTATTAAACATCGTATAAATTTTAAAATATTGTTGATTATTTACAAAGCACTAAATGGTTTAGCTCTCCAGCACTTGAGCGAGCTCTTAACGCATTATAGTCCTTCACGTCTATTGCGATCTCAAAGCTCCGGCCAGTTGATAATACCTAGAATATCTAAATCGACTGCTGGCGGTAGATCCTTTTCCTATTTAGCACCAAAACTTTGGAACAATCTTCCTAACATTGTCCGGGAAGCAGACACAGTCTGTCAGTTCAAAGCTAGACTAAAAACACATCTCTTTGACCTAGCATTCACATAACACTCTATAGACTTCTATTATTCAATATTAGGCTGCTTAGATTAGGTCAGCCGGAACTGGGAACACTTCCCTTAAATCCTGATGTACTCGTTACATCATAAGAAGAATGGCATCTACGCTAATTTTAGTGTCTTTGTTTATCCCGAGGTTTTCCCGCAGCCTGCCGGATCCAGGCCGTTTCCAGATCTGACGAAGGACATTCGCCTGGACCTGATGACAATGGAGTGCTGAAGTGCCAACTAGCCTCTCCCTATGGAGGATCCCTATACCACTCTACAGATAAAGCGTTGTGGAATTTTTTCGGTTCGCGTACCTACCCAAAGTGATAAGATAAAATAAAATTCTGCATCAAAATTTATAGACAAGACAAGTAGTTTGTTTTGGCAAGGGTTTGTTTGTTTTTAAGGAATTGCAAACCTGCACACATATATTCAAATGCACATAACTATAGAATCAATTCTTAATGCGCATGTGAACGCCATCAGCGTCTATCACAGGTTCACGTTTAAAGTCTGTTTAGAGAGAACGGTGTCGTCTTAGCGGCCCCTAATTTAATAACAAATGATCATTTCGACGGAAGTGAATCAATCAAAACTAACTTTAGCTGGAAAAAACATTTTTCAAGAACCACTATAAAACCAAACCAATCTCTGTTACCTTAAATTATATGTTTATCTCTGTAAAGCTGCTTTGAAACAATCTACATTGTTAAAAGCGCTATATAAATGAGGATGACTTGACTTGACTAAATTTTTCATAACTCGACTGTTTGTAGGAATAAACCAAAAAAAACATTTGGCGCAGTTCACAGCGTTTGGGTTCGCGTGCTCACAAGGTTTGCGAAAAGTAAAGGCTACAGGCTAAAACACTCGAGGTTAGAGCCAGGGCAGACCATTTCACGAAAAAGAATGACACAGATGTAAGTTGCAACTTTTGTAATACAGTGCTTAAATACAGCAATAGCACATCTATGATGTATCACCTGAAAACGCGACACCCGCAAGCCTCTTCGGGTGAGAAAGGTAGCCAAAGCCAACCTACCGTGTCATCTATGCTAGCTGGTAGGAAATGTGACAAACAGCGCTCAGAAACTATTACCCAAAAGATATGCGGAATGATTGAAAAAGAAATGCTGCCCCTTGACTTTGTAAGCGGTGAGGGCTTTCTAGAGCTTATGCAATTCCTTGAACCCAGCTAAACAGTCCCGTCTCGACAGACCATAATCACACGCATTGAAGAGCGCTTTGTCAAGAAAAAAGATGAGCTCAAAGCACGCCTGTATCGTGCCAGATGTGTAGCTATCACGACGGACTGCTGGACAGCACTAACCACAGAGAGTTATGTGACAGTCACCTACCACTGGACTGACAAGGTCTGGCAGGTTAACTCAGCAGTACTCCTCACGAAAAGTATGGCAGGCAGACACACCGCCGACAACCTGGCTGCAACACTAAACGAAGCGGTAGATGCCTGGGGAATGACAGGGAAAGTGGTCGCATGTGTCCACGACAACGCGAGCAACATAGTGGCTGCCAACATTCCTGAAAGGGTGGACTAGGTATCAGTTGCGTGTTTCGCCCATACACTACAACTGGCGATCAATGACGCATTTAAGCTGTTTGTGTATAAAGTTATATCTGCAGCCGGCAAACTAGTTCGCCATTTTAATCACAGTACTGTAGCCTCCAAAGCATTCGAGGCCAAACAAGAACAGATGCAGCTCCCCAAACACAAGCTCATCCAGTCCGGCAAAACTAGATGGAATTCGGGGTTCGACATGTTTGAGAGGCTTCTCGAACAGCGATGGGCAGTGACAGCCGTCTTGTCCGTCACAAAGCTGCAGGATGCCAGAATTATTGAGATCAAGGACGAATACTGGGCAATAATGGCTGATCTTAAACCTGTCCTGGAAGCCCTCAAATGCGCAACCACTATCATGTCTTCTGAGAAGACCGTGTCTATCTCCCACTTCTACCCCATCACCTTCAGCATCATTAATAAGCAAATGGCCATCGCTACTGATGACAGGCCTCGGGTAGCGGAGTTCAAGGCCACGGTTCAACAGCCATTGAGTGAACGCATGGAGGTAGGTTCTAATTTTGTCTATAAGATAGGGCTGGTCCGAATATAATTTTCTGAGCTTCGAAGCTTCGGTAGTAATGAACATCGAATATTCAAAGCTTCGGAGGGAGGGGGCTGAACATATTATTCTCTCTAATAAAGGCAGGAATCTCTATATGTCTGTCTGTGTGTTTGCATTTTGATTATTTCGAAAACGTTTCTCCAATCGACTTAACAAGGGAGTGCAGTGTCGCATTTGGTGCAATATAGATAGACACGCGAGACTCGGCACATTCAGAATTAATAAACTTTTAATAAACTACAGAACAGCTTGCGTGTGGGAAGCGGCGGCCTCACGCGGGCAGGGCTTAGATGCTCCGAGAACGGACACTGCACTAGTGTTATAAAACAAGTGTCAACAGTTCTCTATAAAACATGTGTTTTATATCACTATAGTGCGTTCTCTGAGCATATAAGCCCTGCCCGTGAGGCGCGCCGCTTCCTGCTGGTGTTATGTTTTATGTTAACTTAAGCAATACTTTTAATAAAGTAGTCCAATATTTTTCTGACTAACAAATTACTGCCACAGTAAAGGGTAGATTTAAATAAATAAAAATGAAATTTAAATAAATAAAAAACGAAATTTCAATAAAGAAAAACAAAATGTAATTAAAGAAAAACGGAAAATAAATGAACGAACTGTAGCCTAATAAATAAAGAACACAATAGCTTCAATAACAGCATCACACATTTCAATTAACGAACAGTTTAAACAAAATGAAATTACTTCCCTTATATAATAAAATTATTCATGTGAAATTAATTTTAGGCTGGCTAGCATAATCAGCTTCAATAAACAGACCTTTACAAAGTCAAACAAATGAAAGTCTCAAAATCTCCTATATTTCGCAGTAGATTAATAATAACAACGGGTAAAAGACTTATACATTTTGTTTTTATTATTCTATTTTCCACAATGTCAAAGCAACACAGTTTTACCCAAAATACAAGCTCTGGCAAGCACTTCTGTCAATAAAAACTCCGCTGTTCTGCGCTCTAGCCAGAGATTAGGCTACTTCAGCTGCAGAAACAGTTTAGTAGGCCAAGAAGAAGTATTAAGTAGGCCTATAACGAGGTTAGGTTCCTTCAACTGTCCATACTATTAAATGTCAGAAAGAGTATTGTATTTCACCAGATTTAGTGTAAAACATATTCAAGCGCCAATGAGAGGTGTTCAAGGTTCGTTTCCAGGGGATGTCAGGTGTGCAAAAAACAAAACAAAAAAACAAATATTTGAATGCCAAATTTTCAAATGGAATACCAACCCACTGAACGAATATTCGAATATTCTAATCCAGCCCTACAGGAGTAATCATTTTTTTATAATTCATTCATCGTAGGCCTACAATACACATAGTCAGGCTATAGGCCTATTGGGGGTTATATAGGCTAAAATTCGAAATATCAAGTGTTATGAATTAATTAATTAATTATAGACAGTAATTCAGCTGTATTGTTTGTCAAGTTGACTACAACGAACGCTTGGTTGCAATGCCAGCAGTGATCGCCTCTGCCCTGGACCCTCGACATAAACACCTCCCGTTTTTATCAAGAGAAAAAACAAAGGCAGTGCTTGATAAACTCAAGGAACTCTGTGCTGACGTGGAGCATGCAGCTATTGAGGAGGACATGGGTGAGGAAGAAGAGCCTGGTGCTGCAGGAGGAGATGATGATGATGCTGTGACAGCAGGTCCATCCAGTGGAGCCAGCCACAAGGAGAGTGCAATGAGTCTGCTACTGGGAGATGGTTACAGCGGAGCCGATGCCACGGATCCACAGTTGGAAGTGGATACGTATGTGAAAGATAGTCGCCCCTCACTAGAAAGCAATCCGCTTGATTGGTGGAGGGCAAACCAGACGCGCTTTCCCAGACTGGCAAGATTGGTGCAGCGCTACCTTTGCATCCCCGGGACTTCTGTTCCATCGGAGAGGGTTTTCTCCGCTGCGGGCCTTGTGGTTAATCCACTGCATACCTGCTTGACCCAAGAGCATGCTTGTGTTCTTGAATAAAAATAAGTGACTGACTCGGGGAGTGGGGTAGGCCAATATTTTCTGTTATGTAAGAGTGGT
Source organism: Siphateles boraxobius (assembly GCF_051911475.1). Classification (NCBI taxonomy): domain Eukaryota; kingdom Metazoa; phylum Chordata; class Actinopteri; order Cypriniformes; family Leuciscidae; genus Siphateles; species Siphateles boraxobius. The sequence goes on from NW_027509042.1 coordinate 28,276,026, forward strand.
TGGGGCCTAACCCTTGACCCCTGAGACAAATAAGTTAAGGCGTCTTTTACGCATTCATTAAAGATTTTCACAGTCTATTTTGTAGGCCACAGTATTCTCTATTTAACTTGTTATTCGTTAATTGGACAAACCGTTGTGTTATGTTTTAATAATTAGGTGGCGGCCTAACACTTAACACCTGTCTGTGAGCTTTGTTAGCTACAGTATTTTCGTTCATAGATTAAAATCATTTTTCGTTAATGTTGGTCATTGTCTGTTATGGTTCAGGAGATGTTGCCCTTAACAGAAATTGACACTTGTCTTTTTGAAAAATAAAAAAATAATATTAATTATACAAAAGAGTTGTTCTGTCCATTATTAGAAGGCACACAGTGAGTTAGACCTGCCTTGGCCGGTGCGTCTTTTACGCATTCTGAAGGTGCCTGTTTTATCCATTGGTTTTATCGTGTTGCAGTCTATTAGGCAACATTCCGCATAAGATGGGCTTACTGTAGATTTGGAAATACATTACATCTACATTTCAGTGGTAACAGATAAGGTGATGATGATCATCATCTTTCTTTATTATTGTTAGCACTACCTCAAACTAAAGCGGCATCTCTTCGGAGCTGTCATTTTCTTAAATGAGCCGCGGCAATGTTTCAAATGAGCTTCTAACGCTAGACTAACGCCTTTATTTTCAACGCGATCACCTTGTACCCAAACCATTTCGAAACTAAGGAGCCATTTGTCCTCCGATTACATACAAGCTCCTCGGGGCCGCGTTTGCGGGACGCCGGGACAGTGTGTGTGAGCGGGAGGCAGAGCGGCAGAGAGATGCGACAGAGTTGCGAAATTGCAGGCGCGGCTCGTAATGGCTGTTATTTCAAATAGCGTAGCATATTTTAAACTAATCGGTTAACCGGTTCCAACTGGCTAATGAGGCTCAGTGGTCGGTCAAGAACATTTTTAGTTTTCGCGATCCCTACTAGCAACCACCCAAAACACCCTAGCAATGCCCTAGCAACCACCCATAACACCCATAACACCCATAACCACCCATAACCACCCATAGATCCCCAGGAGCAAAAAAGCGCCCAAAAAAATCCCATAGACTTAACATTGCAATAAACTTTGACGAGTCATAGTTCAGAAATCAGATTTCACAGAATCATGTACCACACTCTCGCACTTATCGAGCAGCAAATAAGTAATGGCCTAAAATCTTCATAGCCTCACCCTAGCAACCAATTACAGCACCCTAGCAACCGTAGGCCATAGGCACGAGGCCTGCCATACCAAAGGCACTCGTTCATAAAGATTTTAAGAACTCTATAATAACTCTATAGTGACTATCTTTTGCTATATTATAATAAATACATGCTGACATCACAGACCACTGAGTGAGGCATCAAATCGTGCGGCCTATTGAGGAGAGGTGTGCTACATCTTTTCTAAGAGATCGGGGGTACGGTAATTGCCCCAGGGGCAAAAAAGCGCCCAAAAAAATACCATATACTTATCATTGCAACAAACTTTGACGAGTCATAGCCCAGAAATGAGATTTCACAGAATTGTGTGATTTGCCACATTTGAAGAGGCTGACAGGCTGTGTAAGAACATACCTCACAATGGGTTAAAAGTTGCACCCCTGGGGGCTAGGAGCTGCCCAAAGTTGCCCCATTGACTTACTATGGTGTAGGACGGCCCATAAAATACACATTGCTAAGGGATTTTGTATTGAACATAGCTCTGGATCACAGTGTCATAGAGAGAAGGGGGCGGGCTCATTTTACTCAGACGACCAATCAGTCTCTCAGGATTATTGTGAAGCTATTAAGACACGCCCTAGCAACCATTTAGAGCACCCTAGCAACAAGTTACATAGACTTCCATTGAAAGAGATCAAAGTGATATCTCCGGACTGAATTGTCATAGAAACATTAGGGTGGTCTCGTTTGACTCGGGGCAGCAAACAGCTAATCATGAATCACATCAACACTTCCTAGAACCTCCCTAGCAACCATTGTCGAGCACCTTAGCAACCAATATCCATAGAGGGATATCTTCCATTCTGAATGTCACAGAGGCATGGGAGTTGGTTTATATCATACCTACTCTCAAGCAGCCTTTGGAGTTTCATGATTGGCAGTTGCCAAGCCACTCCCTAGCAACCAAACAGAGTACCCTAGCAACCATTATGCAAGACCTATATCTCTGCAACAGAACATCGTATAGAGATGGGGGTTGTCTCTTTTGACTCATGCTAGCAAACAGAACTTCCAATATGCTACACATGCTAGCTGTGAATAGCTACATGCTAATGGCGATTAGGTGAATGCTAAATCATGCCAAGAAAATGTTAAGAACTCCAATAGTAACCATCTGTGACAACTACCAACTGCCTGGCAACAACATAGCAACCACCCAGAACACCCTAGCAACCGCCTAGCAACACCATAGCAACCACATAGAAAACCTAGCAACCACCTTGCAACACCCTAGCAACCACCCAGAATACCCTAGCAACCGCCTAGCAACCAACCAGAATACCCTAGCAACCACCTAGCAACATCATAGCAACCACTCAAAACACCCTAGCAACCGCCTAGCAACCACCCAGATCACCCTAGCAACCACCTAGAAACACCATAGCAACCACCTAGCAACCGCATAGTAACCACCCAGAAAATCCTAGCAACACCCTAGCAACCGCTTAGCAACACCTAGCAACCACTCAAAACACCCTAGCAACCGCCTAGCAACCACCCAGAACACCCTAGCAATGCCCTAGCAACCACCCACAACACCCTATCAACCACCCAGAATACCCTAGCAACCACCTAGCAAAACCATAGCAAACACCTACAACACCCTAGCAACCACCTAGCAACCATCCAGAATACCCTAGCAACTGCCTAGCAACCACCCAGAATACCCTAGAAACCACCCAGATCAGCCTAGCAACCACCTAGAAACACCATAGCAACCACCTAGCAACCTCATAGTAACCACCCAGAACATCCTAGCAACACCCAAGCAACCACCCAGAATACCCTAGCAACCGCTTAGCAACACCATAGCAACCACTCAAAACATCCTAGCATCCGCCTAGCAACCACCCAGAACACCCTAGCAACCACCCACAACACCCTAGCAACCACCCAGAATACCCTAGCAACCACCCAAAACACCCTAGCAACTGCATAGCAACCACTCAGATCACCCTAGCAACCACCTGAACAACATGAATAAGCCATATCTCAGCACCAAAACATCATACAGACATGTTTGTTGGTTCATATGCAATCATGTACCACACTCTAGCAACCGTGTGGCGAGTTTTGCCACTGCAAGCACCACTTCACATTTTCTTCTGGAAATGTACTTTCTAGTTAGTGGTGCTTGCCAAAGGCAGGCATCACTAGTGTTCTTCTGTATACTTATTATAATTAGTGGTGCTTGCCATAGGCAAAGCAACACTAGTGTTATTGTGCATACTTATTAATCTTATTAGTGGTGCTTGCCATAGGCAAAGCAACACTAGTGTTATTGTGCATACTTATTATTCGTATTCTTATTCTTATTAGTGGTGCTTGCTGAAAGCAAGGCAACACTATTGTTATTGTCCATACTTATTATTCTTTTTAGTGGTGCTTGCTGAAAGCAAGGCAACACTATTGTTATTGTCCATACTTATTATTCTTTTTCTTATTATTATTCTTCTGGCCACTTTTTGACGCGCTACTCCTCCCGCAGTTTTTGTCACAGACCCACGAATGAGGCGTCAAAACGTGCGGTCTGTTCGGGAATGGTGTGCTATGACTTTTATAAGGGATCGGGGGTACGATGTTCGCCCCAGGGGCGAAAAACCGGCCGAAAAATCCCATAGACTTAACATTGCGTCAAACTTTGACGAGTCGTAGGTCAGAACGAGGATGTCGCAGAAACGACAGTTTACCACATTTGAAGAGGCTGACAGGCTCTGTAAGAACATACCACACAATGGGGTAAAAGTTGCACCCCTGGAGGGCAGGAGCGGCCCAAAGTTTCCCCATTGACTTACTATGGTGTATGGTGTACTATGGTGTCAGACAACCAATCAGTCTCTCAGGATCATTGTGAAGCTATCAAGCCACGCCCTAGCAACCATTTAGAGCACCTTAGCAACAACTCCCATAGACTTCTAGACGAAAGAGATCGAAGGGATATCTCTGGACTGAATTGTCATAGAAACATGAGGGTGGTCTCGTTTGACTCGGGGCAGCAAACAGCCAATCATGAATCACCTCAACACTTCCTAGCCACGCCCTAGCAACCATTGTCGAGCACCTTAGCAACCAAAATCCAAAGAGGAATATCGTCCATTCTGAATGTCACAGAGGCATGGGAGTTGGTTTATATCATTCATACTGACAAGCAGCCTTTGGAGTTTCATGATTGGCAGCTGCCAATCCACTCCCTAGCAACCAAACAGAGTACCCTAGCAACCATTTTGCAAGACCTACATCTCTATATCAGAACATTGTATAGAGATGGGGGTTGGTTTATATCATTCATACTGACAAGCAGCCTTTGGAGTTTCATCATTGGCAGCTGCCAAGCCACTCCCTAGCAACCAAACAGAGTACCCTAGCAACCATTTTGCAAGACCTACATCTCTGCATCAGAACATCGTATAGAGATGGGGGTTGGGTCTTTTGACTCATGCTAGCACACAGGACTTTCAACATGCTAAACATGCTAGCTGTGAATAGCTACATGCTAATATTGATTAGCTAAGTGCTAAATCATGCCACGAACATTATAAAAACTCTATAGTAACCAAATGTGAACACTACCAACCACCTAGTAACACCATAGCAGCCATCCAGAATACCATAGCAACCACCTAAAACACCCTAGCAACCACCCAAAACACCCTAGCAGCCGCCTAGCAACACCATAGCAACCACCCAGAATACCCTAGCAACCGCCTAGCAACACCCTAGCAACCACCCAGAATACCCTAGCAACCACCTAGCAACACCCTAGCAACCACTCCGAACACCCTAGCAACCGCCTAGCAACACCCAAGCAACCACCCAGAACACCCTAGCAACCGCCTAGCAACACCCTAGCAACCACCCAGAATACCCTAGCAACCACCTAGCAACACCCTAGCAACCACTCAGAACACCCTAGCAGGCGCCTAGAAACACCCTAGCAACCACCCAGAACACCCTAGCAACCGCCTAGCAACACCCTAGCAACCGCCCAAAACACCCTAGCAACCACCTGGCAACACCCTAGCAACCACCCAGAACACCCTAGCAGCCGCCTAGCAACCACCCAGAACACCCTACCAACTGCCTAGAAACGCCCTAGCAACCACCCAGAACACCCTAACAACCACCAGAACACCCTAGCAACCACCTAGCAACACCATAGCAACCACCCAGAATACCCTAGCAACCGCCTAGCAACACCCTAGCAACCACCCAGAACACTCTAGCAACTGCCTAGCAACCACCCAGAATACCCTAGCAACCGCCTAGCAACACCATTGCAACCACCCAGAACACCATAGCAACCGCCTAGCAACCACCCAGAATACCCTAGCAACCTCCTAGCAACACCATAGCAACTACCCTAGCAACCACCCAGAACACCCTAGCAACCGCCTAGCAACACCATAGCAACCACCCTGAATACCCTGGCAACCGCCTAACAACGCCCTAGCAACCGAGTGGCGAGTTTTGCCACTGCAAGCACCACTTCACATTTTCTTCTGGAAATGTACATTCCAGTTATTAGTGTGAATGCTTTCAAGCATTCACACTATTGAAATCCAAATCTTTATTATTATTATTCCGTATTCTTCCGTGGTCGCTTTCAACTCCTCTCTACTTTGTGCTACAAAAACCATTCAAGTATCAAAATGTTCAGCTTTTCAAGGACATGTGTGCTATTATTTTTCTTTTTTATAACTTTTATACTTTTTAAATTATTAATCTTTTTGTGCATTTTTTTAACATGTAAGTCAATGGAGAATTCTTCAAATCCTGCTTTATGCTCCTTCTGCTTTCAAAGCCCACTACTTCTGCATACTTTCAGCTATTTTTGTAATTTCAATTTTAAAATGTTGAGAAATCTTTAAGCTATTAACGTTGTATTCAACTTTTTGAAATCTTTTATACTTTTTTCACAATCTCTACTTTAGTCTCATGAAGTTTTTCAAGCCGTTTCTCAGATTTTAATGGAAGCGGATGAGAGAGACTGTTCAGAGCTAGAGCACGTGATGTCATCTGCTAGAGTGAGCCAGCTTGAAAACTATTCGTAAAAAATAATTTTTAAATCGCTGGCCTGGCCACAATTTTCACTCTTCGGGCATGTAATTATACTTGAAACGCAGGTATTTTTGTTGTGCTTCCTCACGTGTGTTTAGTAAATCCCTCGGACTTACAGTTTTTCCTCTGTGTCCTTCCAAACGACAAGAGTGACAGACAATCCTCCATTGGCAGCAATTATAAATTCAGGTCAAACTTTGGTCCGTAATGCTCTGATCACTAGTTTTTCAACTTGCCAAAGTGGTCTCTTTTTTCAACTCTATCCACACAAAAAATACATCACATCGTTCACAAAGGCCTTGTCTCGCTCACGGTCAGGTCATTTCGCCGATACAACCTATAGTTTTGTCTCTAGGGAGGTTTGTTCGAGGCCAAGTATCAGCGATTTTGCCCTCTGTCTAAATAGGAAAGCTGATTGCACAGGTGATGTTGATTAGCACAGATCAAAGGGGCACAGATCAAAGGGAGACACACATAATTGGTCCTGTGTTCTGATTGGTGCACAGTCACTGAGCTCTTTTCTGAAGGAACTTTACAGGTTTTTGTTGCATTTATGCTTCTGCTTCTCCTGTTCTCCCTCCCTCTTTCTTTCTCTTTGTAACTAATCTATCTTTCTTTCTTTCTTTCTTTCTACCTAATCCTTATTTCTTTCTTTCTACCTAATCTTTCTTTCTAACTAATCCATCTTTCTTTCTTTCTAACTAATCCTTCTTTCTTTTTCTTTCTTTCTTTCTTTCTTTCTTTCTTTCTTTCTTTCTTTCTTTCTTTCTTTCTTTCTTTCCCTCTTTCTTTCTACCTAATCTTTCTTTCTTTCTAACTAATCCATCTTTCTTTCTTTCTAACTAATCCTTCTTTCTTTTTCTTTCTTTCTTTCTTTCTTTCTTTCTTTCTTTCTTTCTTTCTAGCTAATCTTTCTTTCTTTCTACCTAATCTCCTTCTTTCTAACTAATCCATCTTTCTTTCTTTCTAACTAATCCTTCTTTCTTTTTCTTTCTTTCTTTTTTTCTTTCTTTCTTTCTTTCTACCTAATCTTTCTTTCTTTGTAACTAATCCATATTTCTTTCTTTCTAACTAATCCATCTTTCTTTCTTTCTAACTAATCCTTCTTTCTTTTTCTTTCTTTCTTTCTTTCTTTCTTTCTTTCTACCTAATCTTTCTTTCTTTCTTTCTACCTAATCTTTCTTTCTTTGTAACTAATCCATCTTTCTTTCTTTCTAACTAATCCATCTTTCTTTCTTTCTAACTAATCCTTCTTTCTCTTTCTTTCTTTCTTTCTTTCTTTGCACTTCAGTTAAGCATTTTAAGCATTCACACGCATGTTCCGCAGAAAATGCTCTGTTTCTAGTTAGTGGTGCTTGCCTATGGCAAAGCAACACTAGTGTTTTTGTGCATACTTATTAGTGGTGCTTGCCTATGGCAAAGCAACACTAGTGTTATTGTGCATACTTATTAGAATACCATAGCAACCACCTAAAACACCCTAGCAACCACCCAAAACACCCTAGCAACCGCCTAGCAACCGCATGGCAACCACCCAGAACACCCTAGCAACCACCTAGCAACACCCTAGCAACCACCCAGAACACCCTAGCAACCGCCTAGCAACACCCTAGCAACCACCCAGAATACCCTAGCAACCACCTAGCAACACCCTAGCAACCACTCAGAACACCCTAGCAACCGCCTAGCAACACCCTAGCAACCACCCAGAACACCCTAGCAACCGCCTAGCAACCACCCAAAACACCTTAGCAACCACCCAGAATACCCTAGCAACCGCATAGCAACACCATAGCAACCACCCAGAACACCCTAGCAACCGCCTAGCAACACCCTAGCAACCACCCAGAACACCCTAGCAACCGCCTAGCAACACCCTAGCAACCAACCAGAACACCCTAGCAACCCCCTAGCAACCACCCAGAACACCCTAGCAACCACCCAAAACACCTTAGCAACCACCCAGAATACCCTAGCAACCGCATAGCAACACCATAGCAACCACCCTGAATACCCTAGCAACCGCCTAACAACCAACCAGAACACCCTAGCAACCGCCTAGCAACACCATAGCAACCACCCATAACACCCTAGCAACAACCCAGATCACCCTAGCAACCACCAGAACACCCTAGCAACCGCCTAGCAACACCATAGCAACCACCCAGAACACCCTAGCAACCACCAGAACACCCTAGCAACCGCCTAGCAACACCCTAGCAACCACCCAGAATACCCTAGCAACCGCCTAGCAACACCATTGCAACCACCAAGAACCATAGCAACCGCCTAGCAACACCCTAGCAACCACCCAGAATACCCTAGCAACCTCCTAGCAACACTATAGCAACTACCCTAGCAACACCCTAGCAACTGCCTAGCAACACCCTAGCAACCACCCAGAACACCCTAGCAACCGCCTATCAACACCATAGCAACCACCCAGAATACCATGGCAACCGCCTAGCAACGCCCTAGCAACCGAGTGGCGAGTTTTGCCACTGCAAGCACCACTTCACATTTTCTTCTGGAAATGTACATTCTAGTATTGTGATTACTATTCACCTAGACAAAACTTCGGCACGCTACTCCTCCCGCAGCTTTTGTCGTAGACCCATGAATGAGGTGTCAAATCGACCGGTTCATTGAGGAGAGGTGTGCTATGTCTTTTCTAAGCGATCGGGTGTACGATGATCATCCGGCGGGCGATAAATCGGCCGAAAAAAGTCCCATAGACTTAACATTGGCACAAAATTTGTGAGATCATATCTTTTGACCAGGAGGTCATAGAGACTTGGGATTGGGCTCTTTTGACTCGGCATATCAAGAGGCCAATAAGTAGTGACATAATAACTTCATAGCCGTGCCCTAGCAACCACTTGGGGCACCCTAGCAACCATAAAACAACATTTACAAGCCATATTTCAGCTCCAGACAATAGTAGAAACATAGTCAGACTGTCAACTAGTCTTTAAATATCATCTCATAAACTGTATAAGCAGACCATAGCAACCATATAGAGTACCCTAGTAACCATACAAACACATGAATAAGCCATATCTCAGCTCCACAATATCGTACAGACATGGTTGTTGGCTCGTATGCAATAATGTACCACACTCTAGCACCCGAGAGGCGAGTTTTGCCACTGCAAGCACCACTTCACATTTTCTTCTGGAAATGTACATTCTAGTTCTTATTCTTCTTATTCTTCTTATTCTTCTTATTCTTCTTATTCTTCTGGCCACTTTTTGACGCGCTACTCCTCCCTCAGTTTTTGTCACAGACCCATGAATGAGGTGTCAAAACGTGCGGCCTGTTCGGGAATGGTGTGCTATGACTTTTATAAGCGATCGGGGGTACGATGTTTGCCCCAGGGGCGAAAAACCGGCCGAAAAATCCCATAGACTTAACATTGCGTCAAACTTTGACGAGTCGTAGCTCGGAACGAGGATGTCGCAGAAACGTGTAATTTACCACATTTGAAGAGGCTGACAGGCTCTGTAAGAACATACCACACAATGGGGTAAAAATTGCAGCCCTGGGGGGCAGGAGCTGCCCAAAGTTTCCCCATTGACTTACTATGGTGTAGGACGGCCCATGAAATGGGCCGTCCTACACCATAGAAACCGCTTTTATATTGAACATAACTCTGGATCACAGTGTCGTAGAGACAAAGGGGCGGGCTCATTTTACTCAGACAACCAATCAGTCTCTCAGGATCATTGTGAAGCTATCAAGCCACGCCCTAGCGACCATTTAGAGCACCTTGGCAACAACTCCCATAGACTTCCATTGAAAGAGATCGAAGGGATATCTCTGGACTGAATTGTCATAGAAACATGAGGGTGGTCTCGTTTGACTCGGGGCAGCAAACAGCCAATCATGAATCACCTCAACACTTCCTAGCCACGCCCTAGCAACCATTGTCGAGCACCTTAGCAACCAAAATCCAAAGAGGAATATCGTCCATTCTGAATGTCACAGAGGCATGGGAGTTGGTTTATATCATTCATACTGACAAGCAGCCTTTGGAGTTTCATCATTGGCAGCTGCCAAGCCACTCCCTAGCAACCAAACAGAGTACTCTAGCAACCATTTTGCAAGACCTACATCTCTATATCAGAACATCGTATAGAGATGGGGGTTGGTTTATATAATTCATACTGACAAGCAGCCTTTGGAGTTTCATCATTGGCAGCTGCCAAGCCACTCCCTAGCAACCAAACAGAGTACCCTAGCAACCATTTTGCAAGACCTACATCTCTGCATCAGAACATCGTATAGAGATGGGGTTTGGGTCTTTTGACTCATGCTAGCACACAGGACTTTCAACATGCTAAACATGCTAGCTGTGAATAGCTACATGCTAATATTGATTAGCTAAGTGCTAAATCATGCCATTAACATTATAAAAACTCTATAGTAACCAAATGTGAACACTACCAACCACCTAGTAACACCATAGCAACCATCCAGAATACCATAGCAACCACCTAAAACACCCTAGCAACCACCCAAAACACCCTAGCAACCGCCTAGCAACACCATACCAACCACCCAGAATACCCTAGCAACCGCCTAGCAACACCCTAGCAACCACCCAGAACACCCTAGCAACCGCCTAGCAACACCCTAGCAACCACCCAGAATACCCTAGCAACCACCTAGCAACACCCTAGCAACCACTCAGAACACCCTAGCAACCGCCTAGCAACACCCTAGCAACCACCCAGAACACCCTAGCAACCGCCTAGCAACACCCTAGCAACCACCCAGAATACCCTAGCAACCACCTAGCAACACCCTATCAACCACTCAGAACACCCTAGCAACCGCCTAGCAACACCCTAACAACCACCCAGAACACCCTAGCAACCGCCTAGCAACCACCCAAAACACCTTAGCAACCACCCAGAATACCCTAGCAACCGCATAGCAACACCATAGCAACCACCCAGAACACCCTTGCAACCGCCTAGCAACACCCTAGCAACCACCCAGAACACCCTAGCAACCGCCTAGCAACACCCTAGAAACCAACCAGAACACCCTAGCAACCCCCTAGCAACCACCCAGAACACCCTAGCAACCACCCAAAACACCTTAGCAACCACCAAGAATACCCTAGCAACCGCATAGCAACACCATAGCAACCACCCTGAATACCCTAGCAACCGCCTAACAACCAACCAGAACACCCTAGCAACCGCCTAGCAACACCATAGCAACCACCCATAACACCCTAGCAACCACCCAGAATACCTTAGCAACCACTCAGAATACCCTAGCAACACCATAGCAACCACCAATAAACCCCCAGCATTGCCCTAACAACCACCCAGAATACCCTAGCAACCGCCTAGCAACCACCAAGAACACCCTAGCAACCACCTAGCATCACCCTAGCAACCGCCTAGCAACCACCCAGAATACCCTAGCAACCGCCTAGCAACACCCTAGCAACCACCCAGAACACTCTAGCAACCGCCTAGCAACCACCCAGAATACCCTAGCAACCGCCTAGCAACACCATTGCAACCACCCAGAACACCATAGCAACCGCCTAGCAACACCCTAGCAACCACCCAGAATACCCTAGCAACCTCCTAGCAACACCACAGCAACTACCCTAGCAACACCCTAGCAACTGCCTAGCAACACCCTAGCAACACCATAGCAACCACCCAGAATACCCTGGCAACCGCCTAGCAACGCCCTAGCAACCGAGTGGCGAGTTTTGCCACTGCAAGCACCACTTCACATTTTCTTCTGGAAATGTACATTCTAGTTAGTGGTGCTTGCCTATGGCAAAGCAACACTATTGTTATCTCACATACTTATTATTCTTATTCTTCTTATTCTTATTCTTCTGGCCACTTTTTGACGCGCTACTCCTCCCGCAGTTTTTGTCACAGACCCACGAATGAGGCGACAAAACGTGCGGCCTGTTCGGGAATGGTGTGCTATGACTTTTATAAGGGATCGGGGGTACGATGTTCGCCCCAGGGGCGAAAAACCGGCCGAAAAATCCCATAGACTTAACATTGCGTCAAACTTTGACGAGTCGTAGCTCGGAACGAGGATGTCGCAGAAACGTGTAATTTACCACATTTGAAGAGGCTGACAGACTCTGTAAGAACATACCACACAATGGGGTAAAAGTTGCACCCCTGGGGGGCAGGAGCTGCCCAAAGTTTCCCCATTGACTTACTATGGTGTAGGACGGCCCATGAAATGGGCCGTCCTACACCATAGAAACCGCTTTTATATTGAACATAACTCTGGATCACAGTGTCGTAGAGACAAAGGGGCGGGCTCATTTTACTCAGACAACCAATCAGTCTCTCAGGATCATTGTGAAGCTATCAAGCCACGCCCTAGCAACCATTTAGAGCACCTTAGCAACAACTCCCATAGACTTCCATTGAAAGAGATCGAAGGGATATCTCTGGACTGAATTGTCATAGAAACATGAGGGTGGTCTCGTTTGACTCGGGGCAGCAAACAGCCAATCATGAATCACCTCAACACTTCCTAGCCACGCCCTAGCAACCATTGTCGAGCACCTTAGCAACCAAAATCCAAAGAGGGATATCTTCCATTCTGAATGTCACAGAGGCATGGGAGTTGGTTTATATCATTCATACTGACAAGCAGCCTTTGGAGTTTCATGATTGGCAGCTGCCAAGCCACTCCCTAGCAACCAAACAGAGTACCCTAGCAACCATTTTGCAAGACCTATATCTCTGCATCAAAACATCGTATAGAGATGGGGGTTGGTTTATACATTCACATTGACTTTGGAGCTTCATGATTGGCAGCTGCCAAGCCACTCCCTAGCAACCAAACATAGTACCCTAGCAACCGTTTTGCAAGACCTATATCTCTGCATCAAAACATCGTATAGAGATGGGGGTTGGCTCTTTTTACTCATGCTAGCAAACAGGACTTGCTACATGCTAAACATGCTAGCAGTGAATAGCTACATGCTAATATTGATTAGCTAAGTGCTAAATCATGCCAATAAAATGCTACAAACTCAACAGTAACCATCTTTGACAACTACCAACCACCTAGTAACACCATAGCAACCACCCAAATTACCCTAGCAACACCCTAGCAACCACCCAGAACACCCTAGCAACTGCCTAGAAACGCCCTAGCAACCACCCAGAACACCATAGCAACCGCCTAGCAACCAACCAGGATACCCTAGCAACCGCCTAGCAACACCCTAGCAACCACTCAGAACACCCTAGCAACCACCTAGCAACACCCTAGCAACCACCCAAAACACCCTAGCAACCGCCTAGCAACACCCTGGCAACCATCCAGAATACCCTAGCAACCGCCTAGCAACACCCAGGCAACCACCCAGAACACCCTAGCAACCGCCTAGCAACGCCCTAGCAACCACCCAGAATACCCTAGCAACCAACCAGAACACCCTAGCAACCACCCAGAATACCCTAGCAACCGCCTAGCAACACCATAGCAACCACCCAGAACACCCTAGCAACCACCTAGCAACCACCCAGAACACCCTAGCAATGCCCTAGCAACCACCCAAAATACCCTAGCAACCAACCAGAACACCCTAGCAACCACCCAGAATACCCTAGCAACCACCCAAAACACCCTAGCAACCACTCAGAACACCTTAGCAATGCCCTAGCAACCACCTGAACAACATGAATAAGCCATATCTCAGCACCAGAACATAGTACAGACATGTTTGTTGCCTAGTATGCAATCATGTACCACACCCTAGCAACCGAGTGGCGAGTTTTGCCACTGCAAGCACCACTTCACATTTTCTTCTGGAAATGTACATTCTAGTTGAGGTTGTGATTTATTTCTGTTATAGTTGTCTTCAGCCATTTTGGTGTTAAATTTATAGTTTTGGACTTCCCATTTTTATGTTTGAATTTACAATATAAATAGTGTGGTGTTCAGCAATTTTAACATAGCATCATCATCATATCAGTGTGGATGGACCAAAATAAAGCCATTAAAATATCAAGTAAATAAGCATTGTGATACTTTCCACAGTGACACTCTTCTCCCCCCCAAAAAATTGCTATACCATGATACTCAATATATTGTCCCACGGTGAGTACTCTTTCCCTGTTGCATCTACAAAAAATGTGAGGGTTCCCCCACCTGCCAAATTCCACTTTAACCACTGGCTGTAGCATTTCATAATAAAGAAGAGGCCAAATATTAAAGATTAAGTGGACATTTGAATTAAATGTTGTTTGGCCAATATTAAACAAGGATTTGATTATGCAGTATGTGTAACAACAACAATCACCAGGCCGTTTGCGCCCTCTGCATGCATTTGTTAGAATTCATAATTTACATAAATTGATTGTTTACGTAATGTATATTACATAAGCCACTGGCTTCACGGACAAGGCCTGTGTATTTTAACAGTGTTGTTGAATAAAACCATATGATTCCTTGCTTTTGATACTTTATTTAAACCAATTATTATTGCCTCATTGTTATTATACCCACGTGTTTTAAGTCATTCAATGGTTATTGTTCACTTAGGTCTATTTTCATTACCACAAAAAATGGTCCGATAACTCGATTAATCTTTAAAATAATCGACCGATTGCTTGATTGCCAAAATAATTGTTACCAGCCCTACAAACTATACTCAGGACTTAATTAAATAAAAATCGCTTCAAGTTTTGAAGTAATTATTCAACACAGATAAACAGTCTGTAATAAGATCAATTACAAGCAGTAGTTTAGTATAAATTTGTATCTTAACACAGTGGTTTTCAACCGGGGGGCTGCAAAAGATAACTATTATATATACTACTAATATAATTAATTCATTTATTATTAATACGTTAAATTAAAAATGATCAAAGCACCACTTCTCTCGTACATATTCTCTGAATGTTTCGGAGAAGCCCAAGCCATTTCTCATTGCACTGTGTGAAATACAGACTGAATGGCGGCTCAAAACACCCAACAACTTCATGAACATATACTCAAACTACATCTCTCAGTTGGATTAAGAAAACCAGTGTCGCTAATAAAGTGTTGATGGATGACGATTGTAATGAAGGTAAAGGCGATTACAGTGACATAGAGGAGTCGTCGTACTTTAGAAATGCGCGAATCCATTATTATTGACGTTCAAACAAACATGTATGTATACTCTCGGCTCACTGACCGCTATAGCATCTAATTTCTGCTTGAACAAAGATCAATATATTTGATTAGTTGTCAATATTAACGTACTGTAAATGTTTTATATGCTCGCCGAAGCAGCGTGTTTTGTAAGAAGTTTGTGAGGATCAGTGGTGTTTATGCTCACAGGGGCATCAAACGCTACAAACATAAACACAATTGTTTGTTCTGACAGAGAGACTGTTCACTGATGATATCGACCCGCCTTCAGATCATTGAGTTTCCACACTTTCAGAATTTTTCATTTGTATTTTGGTGTGTTTAATAGTTC
This sequence comes from Siphateles boraxobius, assembly GCF_051911475.1. Classification (NCBI taxonomy): domain Eukaryota; kingdom Metazoa; phylum Chordata; class Actinopteri; order Cypriniformes; family Leuciscidae; genus Siphateles; species Siphateles boraxobius. The sequence goes on from NW_027509042.1 coordinate 28,291,818, forward strand.
TGAATTGATCGTATAGGAGCTATCAGCAGTATAGGTATAAATATATACTTGTTTATATTTATTTACTGCCTTTGGCATATCTCTGTGGTCTTGTTTGGTATGGCAGGTTTTTTTTATTAAAGGTGCTCTAAGCGATGTCACACGTTTTTTAGGCCAAAACATTTTTTGTCACATACAGCAAACATCTCCTCACTATCCACTAGCTGCCTGTCCCCTGAACACACTGTCAAAAAAAACGCGGTCTCTGCAGACACCCCAGGCTCCACAAACAAAACAAAAAAAAACTGGGCTAACCCGCACCATGAAACATAAACTGTTCCAGCCAATAACCGACAAGAAGGATTTGGGGGGGTTAGTGCGCGGATGAGGAGGAGGGAGGGTCTAGCCAGCCTCCGTTTTGTTTGACAATACTTTACACGTCAACAAGAAGTGACTTCACTCGACATCGCTTAGAGCACCTTTTATATAGAACCAAATTCCATATGAAAAGTTAATGCAGGATTTAAAATTGTTTTGCAAGACATAAGGGCACTAGAAAACGTGAGTTTCCATGACAGTGTTGAAAAAAAGCATTTTCTCAACATCGCGTCATATTACATTTTGAATTATGGCCTGTCAGGAAATCGAGTCCACAGGTTTCCGAACAAGAAAAAGGACGGTGCTATCTTCCGTGCCTTGGTGCGTTTTGTGCGGGACTTCACTTCTGCATCTGCTTCGAAAAACGGTAGTGTCTAGTGTTCACTTTAGACCGGATGATTATAATCCCGGCGATATGATGGAGTTCAACATGGAATGCCGAAGCAAGAACCAAGTGAGACTCTGGGCTGGTGCGGTTCCTTCGGTGCAGGGTGCACACTGTCCCAGCTCCTTCATCAGGTCCACCGTCAGCATGTGTTTGGCCGCCGGCGGGAAACATAACGGTCATGGATCCGTCACAGATCACTTATTGTACATCTGTTTTTACAAAATTTGCCTTGTCTTAATTTAATTTAATTTATGAACATACCCTACATAAACTTGTAATGTAATGCATTTATGTGTTTGTTATTAGTCTGCAGCCGAAACTTATTATTATTATAAATATAATATATTATGTTCTATAATTCTGTACAAAACCACTTTTCAAACTGTCTCCTAATGGCTGACACAACACATGCAGCAACCTCTTCAGAAAAAAGTGAGAGCAAAAAATTTAGAGGACTTTCGTCCTGTGGCTCTGACATCTATACTCGCTAAAAGCATGGAAAGAGTAGTTAGCTACCACCTTAAACCATACATATCAGAGCAATTAGATGTACTGCAATTTGCATACAAATCACAAAGAGGGACAAAGGATTCCATGCTCACCATGGTCGATACAATTGCTAGCCATCTACAACGAGCAAAGGCTTATGTTCGTGTTCTTTTTATTGATTATACCTCTGCCTTTAACACCATGCAGATACATTTGCTCCTGGAACGTCTCCTGGTTCTAGGTGTAAATGGAGGAATAGTTCACTGGATAAAGAACTTCTTAACAAATAGACCACAGCAAGTTTGTGTTAGGAGGTTCAAATCAGATATTATGTTTTTAAATACGGGGGCACCACAAGCACTAGTGGCACTTTTATGGAAAGACTGTGTACATTTTGAGTACGAGGAGCAGGTCCTGGAACTAGAAAAATGGTGCGAGGCAAGTTCCTTACTGATAAATGTAAGTAAAACAAAAGAGTTGATTTTAAATTATTCAGAGCCTCTAACAGAATTAATGCTATGTGATCAAACAGTTGAAATTGTGAAGACTTTTAAGTATTTGGGAACCATGATTGACTGCAAATTGAATTTCTCTGATAATGTTAATCTTATTTGTAAGAAAGCAAATCAAAGGTTATACCTGCTAAGGAAGTTGAGAGAATTTTCTGTAAGTCAGGATGTTCTGCAAAGAATTTATATAAGTTTAATTGAGAGTGTTTTAGGGTATAATATAACTGTGTGGTTTGGACGAGTTACATCTGTGAATAAAGTAAAATTAGATAGAATTACAAGAGTAGCGGGAAAAATTGTAGGATCTAAACAAAAATCAGTCGCACAGTTATATCAAATTGCTGTTCAGAGGAAAGCTTTGACTATAGCAAGAGACATAACACACCCATTGAATCATGTTTTTGAATTATTGCCATCACGTCGCCGCTATAGAACACCAAAAGCGATTAAAGCGATTTATAAACAATCTTTTGTACCAAATGCAATAAGTCTTTTGAATAAGAGGAGCTAAAATATTTTAATTCTTATGTGTATTGTGTATTGTTAATTGTTTTGTGATTGTATGGCGAGACCAAAGACCAATTTTCAGCCAAGGCTGAACAATAAAGTACTACTACTATCTACGATGAATCAGTATTTACTTCAAAATTCTGCATTATGTTCATGTACATCTGCGGATGTACACATAGCAATGTGTACATCCGAGGGTTAAAGTTATTGGTTAATTTCTTGATTGCCATTTTGAGTGTCCACCTGGACATCTTTATCATATTTGCTAATTCTCCTTAGTTATTGCCCTGTTTTGATCCGTTTTCCTGGGAAAAATTTTTTTTTCTCATTTTATTTTATAATCGTTATTTAGTTTTAAGGAGATAAAAATGGTATTTATCAACCTTGAATGACATGGCAATAAATTTATATCACATTATTTTGGCAGCAACATTTTTGGCGTTTTTTTCTTAGAGTGGGCGGGTTTTGGTGAGCTTTTTGGCTGGAAATCACCGTCCCAATCTGGAAACACTGCACAGAGGGCGAAGCCTTGCAAGCTCGCGCTCAGTGGCAGGACAATCTCATCTCAAGGAATGATAATATCAAAACAGAAACTCTCAGTTTTCATTTCGACAATAATGCCTAAAGAGTCAGAGAATATACGCTATATGGAGATAGAACAGGTATAGTTTAGTTTAATTACGGTTATAACGTATTTGTCATTGCTTTTATCCACTATTGTGCTGAGACTCTTTCACCTAGATATCATCATATAGAGACTGTGTCAGTTCCCCGAAATAGGACATACAAATAACTCAATTTGATTAATTCATTACTATAGATAGAAGAATAATTTTCTAAACTCGTTAAATTATCTAAATTGACAACATGCATGTTAGACCCTCTACCGACTAAGCTATTGAAAGAGATGCTTCCAGAGGTCATAGATCCTCTTCTTAATATCATTAATTCATCTTTGTCATTAGGATACGTACCAAAAACCTTTAAGCTGGCTATGATTAAACCGCTTGTTAAAAAAAACTTGATCCTACAGAATTTGTCAATTAAAGGCCGATCTCGAATCTACCTTTTCTGTCAAAAATACTACAAAAGGCAGCATCCTCAAAACTATGTTCCTTTTTAGAAAGAAATGGTATCTGCGAGGATTTTCAGTCAAGATTTAGACGGTACCATAGTACTGAGACAGTTCTCATTAGAGTCACAAATTATTTGCTCTTATCATCCGATCGTGGTTTTATCTCTCTATTAGTGTTACTTTAAGTTAGTGCTGTATTTGATGCCATTAACCACAACATTCTTTTAAATAGACTTGAAAATAATGTTGGCATTAGTGGAATTGCATTAGCATGGTTTAAATCATACTTATCTGACCGTTATCTGTTTGTAGCAGTAAATGAAGAAATGTCATATCGATCAAAAGTTCAGTATGGCGTACCACAAGGCTCAGTACTAGGAACGCTGCTGTTCACTCTGTACATGCTACCCTTAGGAGATATCATTAGGAAGCATGGCATTAGTTTTCACTGTTATGCTGATAATACTCAGCTCTATATTTCTTCATGCCCCGATGAAACCTACCAATTCACAAAATTAACGGAATGCATAGCAGATATAAAAAAACTGGATGACTAGTAATTTTCTACTACTTCATTCTGAAAAAACAGAGGTTCTAATTATTGGACAAAAAACCTCCTCACACACTAACCTACTGTCCAACACATGATGGCTGCTCTGTCAAGTCTTCGTCATCGGTTAGGAAACCTGGGAGTGCTCTTTGATACCAATCTTTCATTGGCAAGTCACGCGTCTAGTATCTATAAAACCGCATTTTTCCATCTTAAATATATATGCTCCCTATTAAACATTGTATAAATTTTAAAATATTGCTGATTACTTACAAAGCACTAAATGGTTTAGCTCCCCAGTACTTGAACGAGCTCTTAACGCATTATAGTCCGTCACGTCTATTGCGATCCCAAAAATTACGGCCAGTTTATAATACCTAGAATATCAAAATCGCCTACTGGCGGTAGATCCTTTTCCTATTTAGCACCAAAACTTTGAAACAGTCTTCCTAACATTGTCTGGGAAGCAGACACACTCTGTTATCTAGACTAAAAACACAACGACAACGCAGTCCTGAAGTGTCTACTAGTCTCTCCACTGTGAAGGCCTCCTTCCCTTCCCTTTACCTCTGTACAGATAAAACTTTGTCAGGATTCCGGTTCACGTGGCTACGCGGAAGTGATAAAAAATTCTGTATTATAAATTTTTCAAGGCTTGTACCTTGGAACCTAATTCATGGTTTGATTTCTCGAGCCACCAGGCACTGTTTTGTGCAAATGAGCAGCCGGATCGCATTAAGGGTTTTCTGTTAGAACGGTGTCGTGTTAGCGGCCCCTAAGTTAATACCTATTAATCGTTGCGACGGAAGTGAATCAATCAAAACTAACTTTAGCTAGACAATAACTTTATTCTAGAGCTGCTGTAAAGCCAAAACAATCTCTGTTACTTTAATTTCCTATTATCACTGTAAAGCTGCTTTGAAACAATCTGTATTGTTAAAAGCGCTATATAAATTAAGGTGACTTGACTTGATCCGAATGATGGCCAAAAATATACTGATGAGTTCAATGAAGTTTATTGTACATGACACAAAAGATGAAGCGTTAGTTTTACTCCAGAAAATCACTGTAAGAGACTGAATAAACACAGTATAAGAAGTGTGCATTACAAGTCTTATCCATAAACTCTCTCTCCCTTTCATTATCATCAACATACACAGCCAATTACACAAAACCCTCGTTACAACTAACAGTAAACAAATATATACACACCTTTTCAGGGGGCGTTTAAAGCTGCAGTCCGTAACTTTTTTGGGATAAAAATTATCCAAAATAAATTCGAGCAAGTACATAACCAGCCAGTATTCAAAACTATCTGCTTGCCTTAGCTCGATTCAAAACGGTAAGCTTGTAATAATGTTTTTAATTCCAGTGGTACTGGTGGATTTCCGCGGGAAATTCAAGCATGTCTCTGCGCCATTACATCACATCTGTACACATAAAGAAGATGTCCCAGCTAGTAGGCTATATTGCGTGAAGATGAAGATGTATAGCCTTTTCTCACAGCACTTGATATAATTAAATTTATCAATTTGATGGCGGATCAAGAAAGGTTCATACGACAATCACCAGTGACATCTGGAGATTCACCCGTTGTAACATGCAAAAGACTTCGGACTTCTGAGTTGCTACAGAAAAAAAGAGACTGCAACTGGGCCATTGCGGACAAAACAAGGAAAAATATCGGAAGGGCTTTTGAAAGGTAAACATTTGATTATATATATTAGTTTTAAATATGCATCTTATTACAGATACGTATATTTTATCAAAGAGAACCAGTTCTAAAGAACATTAATTTTTTGGTATGACAATTAGAAATTAGACTGCACATAAATGGAAACTGAACTACAGGTAGCCCTAATATACATTAACCCTCTGGGGTCTAAGGTGTTTTTGAGGTCCTTGAGATGTTTTGACATGCCCTGACATTTGTGCTTTTTTCAGTTGCTTATAAACATATTAATGGCAAAGTTGTCATTACACTCTATTTAGCACAAACAGAGCTACCATAATATGTGAGCAACATGTATGTACATGTTTGCATTTTTGAGAGAATATTGTTTATGCATGGTTATTGAAAAAACTAAAAATTAAAGTTTCTGAAATAAGGCCACAAAACACATACTAAATATGTGTCCATGCGACTTTTGACTAATGGGTGTTGTCGCCTAGAGTTTTTGCTTCAAAATGATCTGAAAATCATCCTGCCTAATCATTCACATAAAACAATACATTGATTTAAATTTTAGTTAATTTTAGTTAATTAAATTGCAGTTAATTCTCATACTGTATTTTCAGAAAGTATTGGAATATATCCTCTCCCCAAATGTGTCACTAATAAAAAACAATAATAAATAATTTATTGAGAAGGCTTATATTGACATTAAGATGTTGCTTACATCTTATGTTGCTTACAAGTATACATTTTATCATACATATTTCAAAGTTAAGGATTCATACACTATAATAACATCTTAGTTGATGAGTTTATTTTTGACAAAACATAAAATATTTTTAACATATGAGCAGAAACTGGCAAACAAAAGTTTATTTGATGTCCATTTTACAATAAAGACTTTAGAATCAATCCAAAACTAGTCAACAAAATGTTGTCTTTCATATTTTGTCTGTAACATAGTAAACAAAAGTGCGCATCTGTGCTGTTCATTCATTCAATCACAGACACGCGATTCATATTTAAACAGTCTTTTTGCAAGCTGTAGTAAACAACAGCGCCCATCTGTGCCGTTAATTCATTCACACAGAAACGCGATTCATATTTAAAAAATATTTCTGCGGTTTACAGACACCATTCCATTTCGAAATTAGAATAAAGCATATAAGAATAAAAAACTTACTATTAATCCTCAGCTGGATCCGTTGCTCCTCGAAGTGAAACCAGCACTTCTGAGGTAAATGTCTCAGGATTATTCCTCACACCCTCGCAAAACGACATAGTACATTAATCTGATTAAACTTGGTGTGTTTTATCGAGTAGATGTGGGCGTTGACACGTTTGCATGCGTTGCCTCAGATCATTTGCGTTTGAATAGCGCGCGCTCTCCGTGGGCATGTCACATTAACAGAATAATGAGCTGCGAGAACGATAATGAGAACTTCTGACATCTCTCTCTTTTTATATAGATTACATAAATAGAGAATATTTGTTTTAATTTTGAATTAGATAATTTAAAAGTACACACTTAAATGATTATAAAGATATATTGCTCATGCCTGGCTGAATAGTGTTCGATGAGTTTTAAGTTTAGACACGTCCTCCAGAAAAGAAGTTATTTTTTGTTGCTATGTGAAAAAAATCCCGCCGGTGCGTTTGCCAACCCCAGGGGGTTAAATGTGGTCAAGCAATGCTGATGTTGTTAACATTAACAATTTGAGAGTATAATTTGCAGTTTGACGCAATATTAGCAATATAAGCGATTTACTGCAATGCTTTTTTTTCAATTAGTTGGTCAGAACAAAAGTGGATGTTACTAGGGGTGAACCGATCCGATATTAAGATCGGATATCGGCCGCGATATTGACAAAATAGCTGGATCGGGGATCGGAAAAAAAGTTTTTTTTTCTCCGTCGCAGCTCATTCTACGTCATTCGTCAGCAGCACTTGTCGCATCGCATGCTGGAAGAGTTGAGTTAACCATTAAGCAACATGGAGCGCGCCAAAGAGTCGGATGTGTGGAGATATTTCACGCTTGCGGCGCCAACTAGTTCGTCGGCTGTTTGCAATGTCTGCAAAGTAAATGTTTCGCGGGGTGGTGGTAGTACTGCAAAGTACAATACTACCAATTTAATCAAGCACATCCAAAAGCACCATGCTAAGGAGCACGCCGAATTCCTGCAGCTCAACAAAACCAAAGGAGCAGGAGACAATACAGCCCAGCAACTAACTTTGGCAGATGCACTTCAACGACGCGAAAAGTTTCCGATGGAAAGCTTGAAAGCATTGGCAATAACAAAGAAAGTTTTAGAATTCGTTGTTTTAGATGCTCAACCAATGTCAGTTGTTGAAGATGAGGGCTTCCGTCGCCAACTGGAATACTTAGAGCCAAGGTACTCTCTTCCATCACACAAGTATTTTTCAGAGACCGCACTGCCAGAACTGTACAAAAAGGTGTGCTAATACATCTCAAAAGAGATTAAAGATATAAAGGCAATAAGCTTCACTACAGTTATATGGAGCTCTGCTGTGTGTCCAATGTCGCTTTTAAGTTTCACAGTCCACTGGTTGGACACGAGCTGTACACCGCACGGTGCAATGCTTCAAGCTAAAAACTTCCATGGTTCACACACCGCCGATACCATTTCGGCGGCAATTAAGGAGATACTTGACCAGTGGCACATTCCTTTGAATAAAGTGCATGTCATACTCAGGGACAATGCAAGTAACATGAAAAAGGCCATGGACAACATGGGGGTGCGGAGGTCAGGTTGCTTTGCTCACACATTGCAGTTTGTAGTCAATGAGGGACTACTGTCACAACGGAGTGTGAGCGATGCCATTGCAATCGGTAGACAAATCGTGGGACATTTTAAACACTCTCCACTTGCGTATTCACGGCTGCAGGATATCCAGCTCCAGATGCAAATGCAACCTAAACGCCTGCAACAAGACGTCAAAACAAGGTGAAATAGTACCTACTTGATGATACAGAGTCTTCTGAAACAGAAGAGAGTCCCCTGTGCTCACATTGCTGACCATGACTTGCCCAGTACACTGACCGCTAACCAGTGGGCTTTGCTAGAAAAAACGAGCATTGTTCTAGCACCATTTGAAGAGCTAACAAGGAAAGTAAGCTCATCGACTGCCTCCACCGCCGCAGTCATTCCAGCTGTCATCGTCCTCAAACACATCCTGGCTAAAGAATATATATATATGTATATTACTTAAATCAGCCTCAGGTTTTAGTGTCAAGTTTTTCATATTTAGCCTAACCTATGGTTAATTATGTCTGTTTCAGATACTTTACAAGTGCACAATCTGCAAAGCGTGCAAAAGATGCACTGACAAGGCAACTAGAGGAAGACTTGAGGAGCAGCACAGCTGGAGCATCAGAGCCTGCAGTGCCACAAGAAAAGGTCCCTTGGGTGGAAGCAGCAGCAGCACCGAGCAGCTTTATGCTAGAGTTTGACCAAATTGTGGAGGAGTGTGAAGATCCCGGTGCAGCAAGCAGCTCTAGCCCTGCAATCCAACTGCATAGATATCTTACAAAGAAAACCATCGCTGCCTCAGACAACCCATACCAGTACTGGGGAGTCAACAAATCCAGATTCCCTCTTCTTGCTGCCACTGCCACAGAATACCTCTGTGCCCCCTGCACTAGTGTAGAAAGCGAGAGAGTGTTCAGCACAGTTTCCAACATTGTGAATGAAAAGAGAAATAGTCTTACAGCAGAGAGAGCAGAAATGCTTGTCTTCATGAGAAAGAATTTGCCAGTGCTGGTTAAGTGAGCATTCACAGGTCTGAGTGGTGTGACACTCCAGACCACTACATATTTACAATGTTTGGTTATTATTTATATGTTTGACCAAGTTGTTGTTTGACCAACTTTTTATTAGTTTATTCTCAGGTTCAGCTGCTATGTTTTATTTTGAAATCCTGTTTGCAGGACTTTGTTTGCATTTATAGTTTGGTTACTGTTTGATTACTATTGTATGTTCAACCAACACGGTTTTGTTTCTGCGGCTACATTTTATTTATTTTAATTTAAGAACTTGAAGTTTGATTACATTCTGTTTTAGATTTGAATGCACGATTGTTTTTCTTAATAACATAAAATTAAGAATTCAAATATTTTTTTTACAAGTTTACACTGTTTGATTACTATTGTTGGACCAATACACAATTTTTTTTTCTACTGCTACATTTTATTTATTTAAATTTATTTTAAGAAGTTTGATTACATTCTATTTTCGATTTGAATGCACAATTGTTAAATAACAAATAAATAAGAATTAAATACATTACATCTAGGCTATGTTATTTTGTCTTAGTTAAGAAAGTAATGTTTAGTTTGTAAATCTGGTGCCTTTAGTCTCTTCCACATGGTGGAAGGAATGTATAAGGTGGAAGGTATACAGCTTATTATTAATTCAACAGAGGTATCGGATCGGTATCGGGTATTGACAGATACACAAAGCCCAGGCATCGGTATCGGTATCGGGACTGAAAAAGTAGGATCGGTGCATCCCTAGATGTTACTTCAAAAAGTAGAATCTGATTCCGAATGACAGTATCAACACCGGCGCAGTGATGGACAGCCGCACATTCTCCTCAAACATTGGATTCATCCGCGCTGTGCCGTGCCGAGGCACAACCCACGTAAAGTTGATAATTCCGCGAATAACTGCAATTGCAGATTTCAAACAGAGATGGGGACAAAGAGGAAAAACTACGGACTGCAGCTTTACTAAACCAGTAAACATTGTATCTGTAAAACGACTCGATAAGCTGTCATAAAGTGTGCGCTCTCACTTTAATTTCTGCTGTGATTAACGTTAGGCCTATCGCTCCGGAGACTGTTAGCTGGATCACGAACAGTTGGTACAGATCCATCCTTGAGTAACAACGAGAGTAAATGAAGATAGCTATGTTCATTCTTACATCCAACAACAAAATAACTCAATCGCTTAGAAGACATTCTTGTCTACAGCCAGCTGCTCTGGCGTCGAAACAATGGCGGACTGTGTACAGCTCACTCGGGGCGGGTCTATGCTAATACGGCAGTGTCAGTCAAACAGTTATGGGCGGTCTTGTGCAAAAGTAAGTCACATTGCCCCGAATCTGAGAAAGGCTTATTCTGAGACCGTGCTTATGATTTATGGATTTATCTCTGTAAAGCTGCTTTGAAACAATCTGTATTGTAAAAAGCAATATATAAATAAACGTGACTTGACTATGGGGATTTTTAAAAAAGCACTGGGTGGATTTTTATCATTATAGAGTGGTTGTGTACACACACTGCCAACAAACATTTATGTTTAAACTAGTGATTGACCGATATTGTTTTTTTGATGGTCGATGCCGATATCTTAGAGAGGAGGTTGGCCGATATAAAGTAGATATTTATATATATATATATATATACACACACTTTATATTTATTTGAATCAATATTTATTAAATTATAAATAAATTAGAAAACATTTTAGATGGCAACTTCTTGAATCTGCATTCCTATTACAGTATTTTTCAAAAATTGATTGTTAAAAAATATATGAATATATGTGAATAAAAAGGAAGTAAACACTGCAACAGGGCAGTCAGTAATCTGGTAATTTCGCATTGTGAAGTCAAGTCAAGTCACCTTCATTTAAATAGCACTTTTAACAATATGGACTGTTTCAAAGCAGCTTTACAGTAATAATAGGAAATTAAAGTAACAGAGATTGTTTTGGCTTTACAGCAGCTCTAGAATAAAGTTATTGTCCAGCTAAAGTTAGTATTGATTGATTCACTTCCGACGCAACGATCATTAGTTATTTACTTAGGGGCCGCTAACACGACACTGTTCTAACCGAAAATTCTTTAATGCGATCCGGCCACTCACTTGCATAAAATAGTGCCTGGTGGCTCTGAGAATATTTTGCATAGCCACGTGAATCAGAATTATCCCGACAACTTTTTATCAGTACAGAGGTAAAGGGAAGGAGGCCTTCACAAGGGAGAGACTAGTTGACAGTGTCCAGGTGCAGGTACTTCATCAGATCCGGATAGGGCCTGGATCCGGCGGACTGCGGTAAACCTCGGGATAAACAGAGAGACTAATATTAGCGTAGACGCCATCCTTCTTATTATGTACAAAGTACATCAGGATTTATGGGAAGTGTTCCCGGTTCCGGCTGATCTAAACTATGCAGCCTAACATTGAATTATAGACGTCTATAATGTGTTATGTGTATGCTAAGCCAAAGAGATGTGTTTTTAGTCTAGATTTGAACTGACAGACTGTGTCTGCTTCGAGGACAATGTTAGGAAGATTGTTCCAAAGTTTTGGTGCTAAATAGGAAAAGGTCTACCGCCAGCAGTCGATTTTGATATTCTAGGTATTATCAACTGGACGGAATTTTGAGATCGCAATAGACGTGAAGGACTATAACGCTCAAGTACTGGGGAGCTAAACCATTTAGTGCTTTGTAAGTAATCAGCAATATTTTAAAATTTATACAATGTTTAATAGGGAGCCAATGCATTGTTGACAGAACCAGGCTAATATGGTCATACTTCCTAGCAGGGGCGGAGCCAGACAATGTAAACATTCGGGGCTAAGCCCAAATCTAGGGGGGTCCAGGGGGATACTCCCCAGGGGAGATTTTTTTCCCATTTACGTCAGCTAAATGCACTATTTTTCAGGCTGTTTGAGATAATAGAATGCCTAAAAATCTATATACTATCTGGGAAAATGATGATAGTTAAACAGTAAAACAAAAAACACAGTGGAGGTGTCAGGGACAGTCTCTTTCTCCATCCTTCTATTGATGAAACTTTTAGCCACTAGGAGTTCTTCTGGCTTCAATCGAATCTTATAATGGGAAGCAAGGCTTTTGAGGGCTTCTTCAGAGAGAAAGGTCTCTGTGGTTGGGTTGCAAGCATGAATACCTGACATAAGTGCTTCTCCCAGACCTGAAAACCGACGGGTGAGTTCCTCTACCATCCTGTCCAGGCATGGATAAAAAAGCTGTTGTCTGAATTCATCTGAGGTGGTCATATTGGAGGTTGACCCACAGGCTGACTCCACCACAAAACCATCATATCTTTTTTGTTTTTGCCTGGGACCAACATGGAGCTGGATGTCATTTGCCTCACATAAGGCCATGGTATTCCTGAACACATCTTCACCACCAGAGTCTGTGCGGAGCTCTGTCAAAGTTTGAAGGACTTGCCGTCTTTGCCCAAGTCCAAACTTTCCCCCTGCAGGTACCGGCGTAGACCTTCAGTTATGCCGAGGAGTTTGGAAAACATCACCAGCATGTAGAGTGTCTTTGTCTTGCAGAGCTTTGACCGGATCCCTAGGGCCATGGATGTGTTCATGTTGCTGAGACACGCTAAAATGGCAGAAAGGTTGTTCAAGACAGCATTGACAGACCTCACCTAGCACGCCCATCTTGTTGTGGATAGCTGCACAAGTTCAGATGGCCTTAATCCAAGTTGTTTTTGGATTTCAATGAACTTGTTGTGGTTCACAACTGAGTTGCTGAAAAATGTGTACACATTCTCCAGCAGTTCAAAGAATGCGGTAGCTTCAGGTATAGCTTTGCATGTGTAGCACAGAACAAGGTTACGTTCGTGTGCATAGCAGTGCACATACCCTGCTTCAGGGTGTCGCTCTCTGAAGCGGGCTTGGACACCGCCCACTGCTCCACTCATGACAGATGCCCCATCATAGGCTTGTGCAACACACAGTAGGTCACCCAAGTTGTGTGACTGTAACATTGCCTCTATCTCATCTGCAATGGACTTTGCATCAAAGCCCTGTAACTTCCGAAGCCCAAGAAAACACTCTTGCACGACGCCCTTTTGCGTAACAAAACGCACACAGACTGCAAGCTGCTCTGTGCATCCATCTCTGGCCTCGTCTGCCATCACAGAGTACATCTTTGCAATCTTCATTTGCTTGATGATGCTTTCTGTGATTTCTTGTGAAATGCTGGTTATCATTTCATTTTGGGAAAAATGAGAGAGGTAAGGGTATGAGAAGGGGGAGTATATTCTTGTAGAAATGGGTCAAATTGTTTAAGGAGCTTCATACATTCAATAAAGTTGCCTTGATTCTGGCTAGATTCCTGCTCATCATGCTCCCGGAATGGGATGCCTTGTTTTCCTAAAAAGGTGGTTGCTGCCACTATACGGTGAAGGTACTGGCACCTCTCTGAGATTTCTGCTGCACTGGCAGTTTTCAGCTGCTCAATTACATCCCCATGAGTTTTTGTGCTTTTAAAACTCTGCCAGCATGTCATGGTGGAAATGTGGAGAGCACTTCTTTCATGCTCCCGGAAGGATTCCAAAGCCCTCTTCCAATTTAAAAAACCCAGAGCAACTTAGTGCATCTTTATTAGCGCGAATGTTTTGCCTTCCGTACAGGCGACATGAAAAACAAAATGTGCAGTTTCTGGTTACAGAGTACTCCAGATTAAATTCTCAGGAAACCTTTCCAGGCGTTTTGAGTTGATTAGCTGATTAGAGATCTTGTCAGGTCGTATAAAAATTCTTTGTTCTAAAATTCTAACACATTTTGAGATTAGTACTACTGGAGTTTTGATTTCCATGAGCTGTAAGCCCTTATCATCAAGATTAAAACAATAAAAGGCTTGAAATATTTTACTTTTTATGTAATGAATTTAGAATATATTAAAGATTTACTTTTTTAATTAAAGTATGAGGGGGAAAAATAACTTATTAACGACATTGATGCATCTGTAACGTTACTTGTAATTGTTGTCATCAGGAGGAAATATACTTTCTCATGTCTTTCTAATCTTCTTTAGCACTATATTTCTCAATTAGTCTCTCTTCTTATCCCACTAATGTGCCAAGATTAGATGTACCCCCCAAATCATCAGACAAATCATCTACCCATCTCTATTAGCAACTAATTTCTCTTAATAACACCTAACCATAACTCGCTAGCTAGCCAGCAGCAATACAATCACTTAACTCAAGTGTTAAGTTACAACAGCGGATTCACAAAACTGTAACACTTGTCCGGGGTTCGTCTGACGCTGCTTCTGAATCTCTCTCCGGCCGGTGAGGTTTAGTTTTCTGAATAAAAAACTTTGTTATGTCCATAATAATTTATGTAAGCTCGCTACGATGCCAGTGAAACATACAAAAAGCCAGCCAGCAGCCAGCCCCTAATGACAACGACGACGAATTTCTTCTTCGTTAGTTTTTATTGGCAGTTGGCAAACAAGCTGAGTGATGCGCACACGGTAATAGAGATTTTGTTTCATTTTTTACCGCTCCAGTCTGAAAAACTGAGATAAAATGAAAACAAGTTGATATCAAGTTTTAAAAAACCTAAAAGATTCGGGGCTTTTGACAAAACAATCGGGGCTTAAGCCCAATTAGCCCCCCCCCGCTCCGCCCCTGCTTCCTGGTTCTGGTAAGAACTCTAGCGGCTGCGTTTTGGAACAGCTGTAATTTGTTTAATAACCGTGCAGGGCAACCACCCATAAGAGCATTAAAATAATCTAGCCTTGATGTCATGAACACATTAACTAATTGTTCTGCATTTGTCATTGAGAGCATATGACGTAATTTACATATATTTTTTAGATGGAAAAATGCGGTTTTACAGATACCATTTAGTGATCGACCGATGTATCGGTTTACCGATATTTTTCCAGATATTTAAGCATTTTCCTATAATCGGGTATCGATTTTGTAATATCGGATTTGCCAATAAACGGCGCCATCTTGTGGCCGTTTTGAGAATTCCGCCATTGCAGCCCGCGTCTGAGGAGATCAGTCAACAACAACTCTGTGCACACGTAAAGTATATGTTCTACTTGCTTTGCTTTAATTATTCAACTTTATTTAACATAACAGGCATGCAGAAATGAGGTTTGAGACATAAATGCCTGATATAGTTTATGCAGCTTGGTTCTAAAAAATTGAGACGAACTCATGGAGTCACGTAGCGTAATCCGTCATGTCCTGCCCCAATAAAGACGTAACTTTACATGAATTAAATAAAACAGACATGAATGAGTGCATGTTGAAAATAAAAGCGCTGAATTCAATTCTTTATCTGTTGTATTTGCATTAGTCTCGAAAAAAAGTTCGTTCATATTGCTGAGCACTCACTGGGTTGATGATCAGGAATGCTCAAGCACGGCCGCTGAATGAAACTTTTGACAAGATTATCTTGTTTAAACACCCTAGATTATATTATCATTTACTACATAGCAATTATTTCGCTAATACACATCTAAATATACCGCTTTGTGGAAATTAATTATTTATTATATGCACGCGCGATCGCGGTTGAGTAGACTATATATAGTTCTGTGAAAATTCATAGATAAACAGCACTTTGTCAGAAAGCATTTCATGATCTAGACCTACAAAAATATTATTAATAATTAATAACATACTAGTTGGAAAATGCAATGATGTATATGCTGTTTTGTTTGTTACTTTCCTGACAATCTAATATTATTCAGTGAATTAATATTACCCAGTGAATTATTCCTCACTCTTAGTTTAAACCTATTAAACGGCACATAAACCTTCTAAAACTGTTTAAAATGAAGTACATTTCTGCAAAGGTGATATGACTCCCCTGTCAATTATTTTCTCTATATGAAAACATTAGACTTTTAACATTTATTTTGCCAATTGTTAACATTGTTGCTGCTGATGTTTATAAATTATATGTATAATTTAGATATAAATTATATAATCTAATAATATAAATGTTTTTATTGTAATTTGATTTATTCAACATTTATGAAAACAAACGAAGCAGGCTTACAGAGCAGAATGCTGAAAGGCTTCGTTTTCTACACTACAACCTAGTTCTGCTTAACTGGGAGTATGAAGTTACACTACTAAAATAGCTACTAAAATTTAGATTTTTTCCCCCCAGTATGTTAGAATAATTTTTTAACTTTATTTTTTACCTCATCAATGCTTTTATTTTCAAACAAAGGCACTTTATTTTTTGGAGTCAGACCCCTCTATTTATTTGTGTATAAATATAAAGTTTTATATTTATATATTATATAGGAGGGATATTATATATTATATAGGAGGGAGTGATTATATTATATATTATTATATTATATATATATATATATATATATATATATATATATATATATATATATATATATATACACATATATATATATATACACAGGTCCTTCTCAAAAAATTAGCATATTGTGATAAAGTTCATTATTTTCCATAATGTAATGATAAAAATTAAACTTTCATATATTTTAGATTCATTGCACACCAACTGAAATATTTCAGGTCTTTTATTGTTTTAATCCTGATGATTTTGGCATACAGCTCATGAAAACCCCAAATTCCTATCTCAAAAAATTAGCATATCATGAAAAGGGTCTCTAAACGAGCTATTAACCTAATCATCTGAATCAACTAATTAACTCTAAACACCTGCAAAAGATTCCTGAGGCTTTTAAAAACTCCCAGCCTGTTTCATTACTCAAAACCGCAATCATGGGTAAGACCGCCGCCCTGACTGCTGTCCACAAGGCCATCATTGACACCCTCAAGCAAGAGGGTAAGACACAGAAAGAAATTTCTGAACAAATAGGGTGTTCCCAGAGTGCTGTATCAAGGCACCTCAGTGGGAAGTCTGTGGGAAGGAAAAAGTGTGGCAAAAAACGCGAGAAGAGGTGACGGGACCCTGAGGAAGATTGTGGAGAAGGACCGATTCCAGACCTTGGGGGACCTGCGGAAGCAGTGGACTGAGTCTGGAGTAGAAACATCCAGAGCCACCGTGCACAGGCGTGTGCAGGAAATGGGCTACAGGTGTCGCATTCCCCAGGTCAAGCCACTTTTGAACCAGAAACAGCGGCAGAAGCGCCTGACCTGGGCTACAGAGAAGCAGCACTGGACTGTTGCTCAGTGGTCCAAAGTACTTTTTTCGGATGAAAGCAAATTTTGCATGTCATTCAGAAATCAAGGTGCCAGAGTCTGGAGGAAGACTGGGGAGAAGGAAATGCCAAAATGCCTGAAGTCCAGTGTCAAGTACCCACAGTCAGTGATGGTCTGGGGTGCCATGTCAGCTGCTGGTGTTGGTCCACTGTGTTTTATCAAGGGCAGGGTCAATGCAGCTAGCTATCAGGAGATTTTGGAGCACTTCATGCTTCCATCTGCTGAAAAGCTTTATGGAGATGAAGATTTCATTTTTCAGCACGACCTGGCACCTGCTCACAGTGCCAAAACCACTGGTAAATGGTTTACTGACCATGGTATTACTGTGCTCAATTGGCCTGCCAACTCTCCTGACCTGAACCCCATAGAGAATCTGTGGGATATTGTGAAGAGAAAGTTGAGAGACGCAAGACCCAACACTCTGGATGAGCTTAAGGCCGCTATCGAAGCATCCTGGGCCTCCATAACACCTCAGCAGTGCCACAGGCTGATTGCCTCCATGCCACGCCGCATTGAAGCAGTCATTTCTGCAAAAGGATTCCCGACCAAGTATTGAGTGCATAACTGAACCTAATTATTTAAAGGTTGACTTTTTTTTTTGTATTAAAAACACTTATTTTATTGGTCGGATGAAATATGCTAATTTTTTGAGATGGGAATTTCGGGTTTTCATGAGCTGTATGCCAAAATCATCAGTATTGAAACAATAAAAGACCTGAAATATTTCAGTTGGTGTGCAATGATTCTAAAATATATGAAAGTTTAATTTTTATCATTACATTATGGAAAATAATGAACTTTATCACAATATGCTAATTTTTTTAGAAGGACCTGTATATATATATATATATTATATCTTATATAGGAGGGAGTGATTGTTATAAATAAAATGGTTTGTTCAGTTCATTTGTGTTGTAATAATTGTGTCAAAAACAGAAGTATAACAGTAAATAAATATTGGTTCTGCATATCGGTTATCGGGCACATAAACATGCAAATAATCGGTATCGGTTATAAAAAATCAATATCGGTCGATCACTAATTCCAGTCACATGACTTTCAAATGAAAGATTGCTATCAAAGAGCACACCCAGGTTCCTAACCGACGACGAGGACTTGACAGAGCAGCCATCAAGTGTTAGACAGTATTCTAGGTTATTACGTGAGGAAGTTTTTTGTCCAATAATTAGAACCTCTGTTTTTTCAGAATTTAGTAGGAAATTACTAGTCATTCAATTTTTTATATCAGCTATGCATTCCGTTAATTTGGTGAATTGGTAAGTTTTGTCAGGGCGTGAAGAAATATAGAGCTGAGTATCACAGAAAACTAATGCCATGCTTCCTAATGATATCTCCTAAGGGTAGCATTGTACAGAGTGAACAGCAACGGTCCTAGGACTGAGCCTTGTGGTAGGCCATACTGAACTTTTGATCTAAAGAAATCACTTAATTTACTGCTAAAAACTGATAACGGTCAGATAAGTAGGAGTTAAACCATGCTAATGCAATTTCACTAATGCCAATATAATTTTCGAGTCTATTTAAAAGAATGTTGTGGTCAATAGTATCAAATGCAGCTCTAAGATCGAGTAACAACAATAGCAAGATACAACCACGATCGGATGATAAGAGCAAATCATTTGTACTATGGTACGGACTAAATCCTGACTGAAAATACTCGCAGATACCATTTCTTTCTAAAAATGAACATAGTTGTGAGGATACTGGCTTTTCTAGTATCTTTGACAGAAAAGGTAGATTTGAGTTTGGCCTGTAGTTGACTAATTTTGTACGATCAAGTTGCAGTTTTTTAACAAGTGGTATAATAATAGCCAGCTTAAAAGTTTTTGGTACGTATCCTAGTGACAAAGATGAATTATGATATTGAGAAGAGGATCTATGACCTCTGGAAGCATCTCTTTCAATAGCTTAGTCGGTATAGGGTCTAACATACATGCTGTCGATTTAGATGATTTAACGAGTTTAGAAAATTCTTCCTCTCCTATAGCAATGAATTAATAAAATTTTTCCTTAGGGAGGCTACAATGCACCCCCGATGCGATGCTGTAGTAGACGGTTGCATAGTTATAATTTTCTCACTGATATTATCATTCTTATAAGTGAAGGTCATAAAGTCATTACTGTTGTGCTGCTTGGAAACTTCTGGGCTTGAAACTTAATTTTTCGTCAGTTTAGCAACTGTTTCAAATAAATACCTCTGTTTTGGTTTATTTTCTTCTAATAGGGTTGAAAAATAAACAGATCTAGCAGTTTTTAAGGCCTCTCTGTATGCAAACGAGCTCTCCTTCCATGAAATGCGAAATACCTCTAGTTCGGTTTTCTTCCAGTTTCGCTCCATTTTTCTGGCTACTCTCTTTAGGGCATGAGTGTGCTCGTTGTACCACGGCATTGGACTATTTTCTTTGATCTTTAAGCGCAACGGAGCAACTGTGTCTAAAGTGCTAGAAAAGAGTGAGTTAAAAGTTTCTGTCGCAATATCGAGTTCTTCTAAGCTATCTGGGATGCTGAGATGATGAAACTGATCAGGAAGATTATTAATAAAGCAATCTAAAGTGGCAGAAGTGATAGGTCTAAAATATTTGTAACACGGAGTCGGCTTTGCAGCCTTGGTTAAATGAAGTTTACACAAGCCTAGATAATGATCTGAGATGTCATCGCTCTGCTGCAGAATTTCAACAGCATCAACATTGATTCCATGTGATAATATTAGATCTAGAGTATTATTACAACAATGAGTAGGTCCTCACACGTGTTGTCTAACTCCAATAGAGTTAAGAATGTCTTTAAATGCCAATCCCAATGCATATTTTTCATTATCTACATGTATTAAAATCACCAACAATTAGAACTTTATCTGCAGCCAGTACTAACTCTTATAGATAGTCAGCAAATTCTTTGATAAAGTCTGTATGGTGCTCTGGTGGCCTGTATACAGTAGTCAGCACAAATCTTAAACGTGACTTATCATTTTCACTATATATTGTTACATTAAGCACCAACACTTCGAAAGAATTATATTTGAAACTAGTCCTCTTAGAAACTTTTAAAATATTACTATAAATTACAGCAACACCTCCCCCTTTGCCTTTCAGACGAGGTTCATGTTTATAACAGTAATCTTGGCGGTGGACTCATTTAATGTAATCGTTTGGTTTTAGCCTGGTTTCTGTCATACACAGCAGATCTAGGTTATAGTCTGTAATCATATTATTAACAATAAGTGCTTTTTAAATAAGGGATCAAATATTCAGCAACCCAAGCTTTATCATTTGTTCATTTGTATTAAATCTGTTTTTTTATTTGTTGAACATCAATTAAATTTTTAACCTTGGATGGGTTTGGAAGTTTTTTGTATTTCCTAATTCGTGGAACAGACACCGTCTCTATATGATGATATCTAGGTGAAAGAGACTCTATGTGATGGGATTTATCTGACCTTGGTGACGTGAGACAGCTGGCAGGCAGTCGGTTTAGCTAGTTTGTCTGCCTCCTGACCTAGGTCTGCTCGACTATGGAAAAAATCATAATCACGATTATTTTGGTCAGTATTGAAATCACGATTATGTAACACGTTTATTTCACATGACTTTGGGAACCTGTTGCATTTATTAAAAGACACCTTTCAACAATTCTTAAAAAATTGAAATTTGAACATTTCCTTTGAACTATTAAACAGACCTGCAAACTCACAAGTGGTGAAAAAGGTGACATGTTAAGGGTCACAAGAGCGTTATTTACCTTAATAAAGGACAATTTATTAAACCTTACTAAATATATGTTATGTCAAATTCTTACATTTGATCAAATTCAGTTTTAATAAAAAGGGCTGTTATCCATTAAATTAATTTACACTGCAAAATTACAACTGTAAAAATAATAAAATAAAAAATAAAATCAATGATACCTTTAAACAATAAATCAATAGGTGGCGACAAGTGACCATCTTAATAAATGAATCATTGAGTCATTCATTAAAACGATTAGTTGAAAATAATGAATCATTCAGTAACAAAACACAGCGCTTCGTGTTGCTTTTCTTTTGTAACTATTTTCGTCAGTGAAATAGAACAAAACCAGTCAATATTGCATCTAAAATGTAAGTTACTACATATAAACTAGGCTACTTGTTTATTAAACTATACATTCAATGTAACATTTTCAATTGTGATATTATAGAACAGCCCTTAGTCGTGTTATGTTACTTAACTATATCATATATTATAAATAAAATAACCTCAACATTTCTACCTCAATATGTTTCTTCTGTGAGTTTTTGTGTGAGCTGTTAGGCTCGTTTGTTTTGATCTCTCCACTAATGTCTCTCACATAGAGAGCAGCGTGGTGACCAGAAATACACTATCCATTACCAAGTTCTGTCTACACTGACGGTATAAGATCAAAACCATCTCGCGTTTCGATCGGTCGGGCAAGTAAAATTCTCTTTCACTTGAAACTTAAAAATCCCCTTTTCCCGGATAAGCAGACAAGTGTTAATGTCCCTTCCTGTGTTCATTCTCGATTTGTTTCGTGCTGTAAAGCGGAACAGATGATCAGGTCATCTGCGCTTGCGCTGCCGTTCGCTTGAACTGAGGCGCTACAGTGTTCGAGCAGAAAGAGATCTCGACAGCTCGAGAGACGTCTATGGTCTCACTCCAGTCTATATTAAATTAGCCAATTGTTATTGTGAAGTTTATTGTGCTTGCAATTAATGACTGTATAGGCTGAGAGTTTATGGCTTCGGGAGGGGCAGATGTCCGCGTGCGCGAGTCATTCAGAACACAAGACAAAATAAGAGTGTTCTTGCAAAACAGAACATGGCAAAATATGACATGAGAAGGGCGAAGGGCTGATCCCTTTCACCAGGTTATATACCCTAACACATCCTGAGTAGGCTGCATCTGTTTCAGAAGATTGCCTTGGTTACCTCAAAAGGAAACGTGTTTGTTCAAGATCAGATGTCAAGATCAGAGGGGCAGATGTCCGCGTGCGCGAGTCATTCAGAACACAAGACAAAATAAGAGTGTTCTTGCAAAACAGAACATGGCAAAATAATCATTTTTACTCGATTGTACTATTTTGGAGATCGTTGGGAGCCAAAATCGACATTGAAATCGATTAATTGCACAGCCCTATCCTGACCTGAGCCCCAGATTGTCATGTTTGAGGTCTAAGACTATGTGCCATATGTTGTGGAAATTTTATATTTTCCTTTTCCTTTTTCATTTTCATTTTCTTAGACATTATGTTTTTTTGTTTTTTTTCGGTTAAATCATGTGTTTCTCCCCTGATACTTTTGTATTCACGTGACAGGAACAAAGACACACACACACCAAAACATATGGTCGGAAAGAGCCTTATGATCCTTTTGACATGGATGGGTTGTATTCGAGGAAGACAGGGGTGTCAGAAGGACCACTGTATAAAGCCTTTTGACCTCATGGGAGTGAAGACAGTAAAAGCACAGGGGGGTCAGAAGGACCACTGTATAATAAAGCCTTTTGACCTCATGGGAGTGAAGACAGTAAAAGCACAGGGGGGTCAGAAGGACCGCTGTATAATAAAGCCTTTTGACCTCATGGGAGTGAAGACAGTAAAAGCCCAGGGGGGTCAGAAGGACCACTGTACTATCATGTCTTTTGACCTCACAGGTGTGGGGACAGTAAAAGCCCAGGAAGGGGGGGTTAGGAAGGACCATTGTATTTCCTAAAACCAGCTAGATCTGGTTTTACTAGTAAGTGGAAAATTACAGAAGAGGGAACTTCGAAGAATAGGGGGTATAAGAAGGCTGTCTGTTTTCTGTGTGATTAATGTCTGTGTTCCTATCGCGAGGTAGCTGTCTCGGTATTTTTCTGAACAAGCCTCTTTTAAAAGAATAAAACTTTCTTTTAAAATACAATTTGAATCTGATGTCTCTTACTGTGATGCTGTTTGTTTAATAATTGTTTTTGCTACAACACATATTACTAGAGTGCGCGGGTTGATACAAAATGAGTTACGAGTCATCCAAAAATATTTTTAATGATATTCGGGTCGCGGTCGGACGGGTCGTTTGATGCGGTGGTGAGGCGTTGTCGTGGAAATAATTCTATTCGAAAAGTTAGGAGGAAGGAGACAAGTGGAAACCTTTGAAAAGTCAAAGTATCAAATGTTTTATTTCTTGCAAGAAAGGCAGTTCACACACAGACAGAGTCTGACATGAGAAGGGCGAAGGGCTGATCCCTTTCACCAGGTTATATACCCTAACACATCCTGAGTAGGCTGCATCTGTTTCAGAAGATTGCCTTGGTTACCTCAAAAGGAAACGTGTTTGTTCAAGATCTCTTGCAGGACATAAATTCGTCTAGACAGAACAATGACATCTTCGTCAAGATTTCCTATTGTTAGCTTCAAATTCACACCTCTTGCATATCTCTGGTTTCACACCTCTTGCATATATCAAAAGCTGCACACATACATTTCACACTTGAAGCGAACAATAGGTCACTTGGAGTACACATAGTCCCTTTGCTACTTGGGTTATTGTCACACATACATGTTGTTCCAGAAAGCTTATTTTAACTTATGCATTTCTAACAGCTGGGTTATATAGTTAATAATGTCCTTTAGCTTATATGAACATCTTCCTTTAAATGCTTATGAGTACATAAATCCTTGACGTTAATAAAAGTTACACACATCTAATGATAAAAGAATACATCTAAAAGTAGAAAACACATCTAAATGTAAAATTTCCATTACAGCGTTCACGTAACAACATGATGAGGGTGGCGGCGGCGCTGCCGTAAAGCACCTAAAAGCTGTCACAAAGAACCGGCAAAAGCAATGAATGATTATGAATATGTCCAATATAGCAAGGAGACATTTTAATTGTTTATTAATAAAGATGAAGTTGACGTTGCTGCCTCGCGATCTTCGCTGTAGTGAATGCGCCAAAGAGAAAGGCACATTTCATACAGATAGGCTAAGCAGAGAGCAGTCCGTTTTCTTTCGTTTTGAATTGTTCTGTTTACAAGTAGATTATACGCTGAGTTTCAGTTAATTTATGAGACGCGCTCGCGCAGGCGCCTCCGTGTCGTGATCTATTGTCTGCTATATTTACTTATTTATTAAATCCAGGCAATTGGTTGATGAAACATTGATTAAAATTAAGATACAATTAGTACAAATCGAAATTCGATTTGTAAATTCACAAGAAAGGCTTTGTGTCTTCTGTTTGAGGTCTCTGTGAAAGTTTTAAAACTGTATTTTAGTGCCGCTTCAGAGCGATCACGTCCGTAACGGAGAACTGGCAAGTCCTTACATTGTTTTTTCCTCATAAATGCGAACACGAAAATAAAATAAAAATGAATATTTTATGTTCTGTAGAGAGCCAACCCCTCTTCATCCGGTGGGTAGTATTACTTTTGATTTGCGCAGTATAATTCACAGAATTACAAAAAAATATTTTGCCTCCTAAAAGTTAAATATTTGTTTTGTCAATACGAGTGTATTTCCCTCATATTAAATATAAAACGCATGTGTAGACTGATATTTTTCTAATGTCTGGACTCCTTTAAGGGGTAGCCTATGGATAAACAGACATTTCAATATATTGGTATGCTATTAAAAGCATTTTCTGAGAATTTATATTTCAAGTTTTGACTGCAATGTCAAGTCCATAACGGTGGAATTCCCCAATTTTAAATAATTTATCCTCAACTAGTTTGTGGTGTAGGTCTACGTATTTTATAATGTTAACTTTAAAATTCAAATAATACTAACAGTAATTTAAAGATGTGGTAGCATTGGATCTGGACAGGAAGGATAACTCTTGGAGTTGGAAGGGGTGTGTCGCCATTCTGCAGATTCGTGGATCTGAGTGTTTCATATCGCATATCGTTACAGCCTTAGAATGTTAAGTTCTACTACTGTATATCTATTTTGGTGAAAGTAACTCAAAAGTAATACAGGATAATGTAACGCATTGCAATTCTGAGACAGTAATATTGTAAGGTAATGAATTACTTTTAAATAACAGTAACAAGTAATGTATAATGTATTACAGTTTGGAAGTAACTTGCACAACACTGACTACTTTAAAAAAAAATGTGGGTCAGGAAGCGGGTCGGGTACAATATTTTCTTCTTTTTTTTTTTGCGGTCCGAGTTGCGGGCGGTTAGTTGAAAACGTAGGTCGGGTGCGGGTTGTTTATACATTGACCCGCGCATCACTGATGAATACCATCTCTTTTCAACAGGTCAGGTCTGCCCCAAAAACTTCTCCAATATTCTATGAATTCTATATTATTTTGCGGATTGTAATCATATTTTTTCAAATAAAGACAAGGTAACGCTAATTTTACATACAGCACAGAGTAAAAACGATATGAATGACACAGTGGACAACTGCATATAGCACAGAATATTTTAAAATGAAGGATTTAAAGTTTTTCGATCGTGTCTCCTGTGAAGCTGATCTTCTGTTCTGTTCTCACACATTTCTGAGCGCTTTATTAAACAGAAATTTGCTGTTGGTGTATTAGCATAAAAACAACATGCTCGCCAGATTGTTTATCTAAATAGCCCTATGTTTAGGTTTTTGGTCATTTCCTTGATTTAATTTTTTTTATTCTTTTTTTAAATGAAAACTAACTATCATAAACTATCATAAAGAATGATATTTTTTTTACTTTGAGCAATTCTGGAGCTATAATTGACTCTTCTTAGGAGCATATAAAACCAAACAGCTCCTTGGAAAAAATGAAATGTAATATTGTAGTAGTTATAAACAAAGGTTTATTTTAGTTCAGATTAGTTTGAGGGCAGCAATTGTATTCATAATGTCAAAATAAAACCGAAGTAATGTTACTTGAAGGCATTATAGCCTACTATTCCTGCCAAACTTCCATGGTTGCAGTTAGTGTTACTACAGTAAATCCATGGTGAATGTTGCTGATCTGTGGACACGGGATAGTTAATTCATGGCACAATGTTTCTTCCTGGTTTCCACGTCAGTGCTGTTTGATCCGTTAATAACGGAGAAATGTGAATGTTTCTCACTAGATCTTGCAGCGATGTTATTACTTCTGTGGCAAAATTAAAATTCTTCCTTCACTTGATCTCTTATTAGCGCTGTGTAGTAACAGTGTCGCTTGATCAAGATCGGCTTGCACTGCTTTGGTCCAAACTGATAAACGGTCCGTCAACCACACAATAACGAGCAGTTTCGTTCCGCTTGCATTAAGTTTGCCATTTGATGTTGGGCAATGTTGTGGTGGCTCCGGCGGATTATGAGCGCGCTTACATTTGAAATAACGAAATTTTGGTCGGCAGGAAAAATGGCCTACACCCCTCCACCCCCTAAAAAAAACTCTCCGGTTCTACACGATTCACGTAAATGACCCCATTGACCAAGAAAACGGCAATTGTCGCCGAAAAGCAACAAGTTTGCAGGTGTGAATATTATAACGTTGTTATAATAAAAACGCATATTTCATTTCAGATATTATTTTTAACCTTTAATAATAATACCAGTTGACAGGGCTCTGTATGTTTACAGAATTAGGAGAGATTTTTTTTTGGAGAAAAATTAACAACACAATAACGTATCTACTGTACCTAATATTTATCCAAATGAAATGATATTGAATCAAGATCTGAATCAAATCACAAGAATTTAATTAAATTGTGAAATTTGTGTCAAGCAATAATGAAAACAGTAGCCTACCAGTCATTGTACTATGTACAGAGTTCGTACACCTTTTACAAGGTCAAATTCAAGCACATTTCAAGCACTTTCAAGGTCCATTTTAAAACTTGTTGCAGCACCTTACACCACTGTAAACATACCAATACATAGTCAAAATTATTATTTTGTGTTTTTATCACATTAAAAGATATAATGCTATAAACAGGCAAAATTGTGTTTTGTAATAGCAGAAGGATCAAATATTTAGGCAAATCATAAGTTTTATTTTTCAAAATGTATCACTGTCTAGATAGATAATGCTTATGAATAATACTTTTCATTATATTAATTTCCAAATATTGCTTACCCAGTTAATATGATTTTCAGGCTGTAAAACTGAAGAAATTTCAAGGGCTGAAAATATGAAGACATAGGATTTGAACAAAAATATTTTATAGTCCTTGGTTTTGGGACACATTCGTGATATAGACAAGGTTTGAACAAAATCTGAGAGTGTGCAACAACAACCTGTAAATTTTAACCCTCTGACAGTGCACAGGCTCCTGCCTGATAAATAGCCTGTATTAATTAAAAAAACTATATATATATTTAATTGCCAAGGCATATACATTTATCTACCGGAATAGAGCAGGGTAAATAATGCATAAGGCCATCCTCAACCTTACAGTAGACTACTTGTATGACACTGCATCTGAGACTATTTCTGTTTAGCAATCACTGATTCTTATGCTAACGTTTGCAGGTTTTAATATGCGGGTAGTTAACGTTACATTTACTGTGCTGTAACTTGTAAGCCTTAAAAGGCTATGTTCACTGCATATTCCACAAATGAACGTGCCATAACGGAGATGCAATACTTACATTACATTATCACACCAAGTACTTTCAGTCACTAATGGCGCTTTCAGACAGGACGTGGAATGCGCTGAGCTATGAAACCCATTTATTTCCTGCGTGAGGACGTTTTGTAGTCGACCAAAGCGCTCTGTTACGATTACCTGCACGGCCAATAAAAACTGGGCATCCAAACAATCGCGGAAATCAAAATGAAATAAACGTACTATTTAGTCAGATAGGTATTTGTTTTGAAAGAAATAGTTACAATTTCAAGCATTTTCAAGCATTTAATCCAAAATTTAAGCACTTTTCAAACCTTGAAAACACATCATCAAAATTCAAGCATTTTCAAGGATTTCAAGCACCGTACGAACCCTGTATGTAAACATTGTGTTGTCACTAACTTAATAAAACTCTGTTTAGTTACCAAATGTTTTGACAATCACAATACACTTATTGTGATGCAAGTTTTTTTTTTTACATTCCCCCAATCCAAATCCACCTATTTTATGTTATGTTATGTTATGTTACATTTTCACTGTTTACAAAGGCAGGGCTTTGTCTTTTTGGCTTGTTGTTTCTGATTGCACTTTAAACCCAAGGGGGAAATCCAGATCAAATCCCAGAAGGACAAAGCCAAACAAAATTAAGTTAAAACTTGTTTAGAACAATTTCTTTGTCATCTGCAGATTGATTTTAAGTAGGGGAGAAAAAAAATCGATTTAAATCGTAAATCTGACTTTTTGTGAAAAAATCTGGGATTCATTTTTTAGGCCATATCGCCCAGCCCTACTTTAGACACCTATACTCAGCAGAACTTCTACCAACAAAGATTCTGCTTTTCAAAATACATGCCAGATATGGTTAAATCATCCATACCTTTCGAACAACAGGGTCCTCAGGGTGAACAGGTGCCCCCTCTGGCCCCTCACAAGTGATCCGTGTAGTTTCACTCTTGGCGGGAAAAACATACAGGGATCTCTCCCCAAGTTGCCTTTGAGTATGATCAAAGTAGCCTAGTCGCTTCACCCTGAACATTAGAGAAAGTCAAAAGAAAATACTTAATTGATAAATTGTAACATCTGCATTAGTAAGCCTAGAAAAATAACTTCCTAGACAGCAAGTATATAAACCTGTATAAACAGCCCCTAAGGCCATTTCTGTGGACTATAGGCCAGTGATAAGATTATTTACAACATGGAGATGAAAAAAAGTTATATAACAACTGTTAAAAAAGCTCATGGCATGCCAAACGTCTGTTGAGATTTCACTGGTCTTTGCCTCTTTGGATTTCTGTCCATCCTATCTCTGTGACAATCTTTCTGGCAGTTTAGTGAATAGGCGAGTGAATAATCAAAATGATAAAACTGCAGTGTGGAAAGCCGATTATACCTGCAAAGGTTCTCCTGTGTGATGGTTGAAGGCGGTGGAAAGACACTGTCTGACCCCT
Source organism: Siphateles boraxobius (assembly GCF_051911475.1). Lineage (NCBI taxonomy): Eukaryota > Metazoa > Chordata > Actinopteri > Cypriniformes > Leuciscidae > Siphateles > Siphateles boraxobius. The sequence goes on from NW_027509042.1 coordinate 28,321,336, forward strand.
TTGGAGAGTAACTTTTTGTAATCCATGTCACCTTTAGCTCCACCACTTGAACCTGTAATTATACAGATTTCTTGCAAGAGACATATACAACTAGAAATGTAAATTATTAAAACATGTTGAGACATATAGCAGAAGCCTGATTTGGTTTCGTTATTTCGACATTCCCAATTACAGAACTTTTGGAGTCAAACTTTTGTCTTACCTCCTCCACAACAACTCTGAACTTGCTTTTCTTACTGAGAACAGGCTTCACACCATACAGCCATTGCACGTTAGCAAAAACCTTTGAGGGCCCAATCAAAACCTGACCCGGATAGAACCCATAGGCATCGTCAAAGAACAAACCCTGGAGTAAAAGGCAGAGCAACATTTCAGACTGAGACACATTCAAGTTGAGTGAAACAGCTGCACAATGCATAATATGGCCAAGGTTTCACGGACAGGGCTTAAATTAAGACACCATTAGGCCTTAATTAATTAGGACATTTATGTAGCTTTTATAAACATGCCCTAGAAAAGAACATTACTGGTGTGCAGTTGAAACAAAACAATGGAACTGACATGACATGTTGAAGCTGTTTTAACTGAAAGCAACTTGCACTGACATAAATTAAAATATGTCAGTGCAAGTTGCTTTCAGTTAAAACAGCTCCAACATGCATTTTAGTCTGGGACTAGGCTTAAGCCTTGTCTGTGAAAAAGGTTTTTCATAGCACAGTATAACACTGGGGCAAATAAAAATGACTTGACCGGCATATTTCTACTGACACACTGTGAATACCGTTATATCACCCAGCCCTAATGAATATTATATGACAAATAAAAAGACCACATAATTGATAATGCAGACAAGAACACAAACATTCTTGGCACCTACCACATCACTGACGTGAGGGTAAATATCATAGAGTTTTGCACCATCTTCCTCACTCATAGAACATCTTCAGTGAAAAATTAAATTGTATTAAACACAACACTTCAGTACAAATCCAAAAAAGTCAGTTTATGTAGCATTCTTCTCTACTATGGAGTTGCATTTGAACAAGAGTGAAGGTTTAACATGTTCAGCATCATACTGCATGACCCACATTGACGTGAAGTAATAAGATATTGTGATTACATTACCGTGCACCGTTGGAAAGCTTCACAACGATTTGGATGCTGAGATCATACACCTTTCCAAGCCAGAAATCGTATACAATGTAGTCACCATACATAAATGACTGTAGACAGGTACAAAACACAGATACATAGTTAGTTAACTATCTATTGGTCATCAATTTTAAGATGCTTTATGGAAATCACTATTAATATTAGATATTGAGTGTCAGTAGAGTTTTCATTTTTAATCCCTTATGACAATGTTCCCTCTACAAGAATATTTTTTTTCCTCCTCAGCTAACACAATTATTAGCATTCGCTTAATTTAGGACATTGTGCAACCTCGCGTTACGAAGATAACAAATTCAATTTAGGCTTTAGGCTAATTGACATCTAAAACAAAATTGACACATATGCTTAGAAATTAGACAGAGCTCATCAAATATGGTAAGCATGGAAGCTCAAACATGCATGCTGCAAGAGAACTAAAAGAGGTTTGCTCAAGGGCGTGAAGCACGCACGAGCTTCCTGTTTACCATTTGTCCTGTAAAGTGCTCTTTGTATGCATTTATATGTGAATTAAAAAAGACCATTCAAAATGAAAATGAAACTTTTATTAACAGAAATATTTCTTCATTGTTAGTTTTTGCCTTTATTATAATTTTCATTAATAATCTCTTAAAACTGAAAACCCATATAGACCACTATATAACACCTGCTGAAATTTCTTACATTTGTATGTTTTTTATTTTAAACTCACCCAGACGTGCTGCAGGTCTTTGCTATTTACAGGATATAGAACACAGTTGGTTCCTACAAGTTTCACTGCACATTTGGTGTTTATGTTAGTCACAATGCCACACTGTTTATCCTGCAGGATTCAAAGAACAAATTAATAACCACAACTTCAAGTACTGATACTGTCATCATATGTCTATACTACAATCAGGAATTTTTAGTAGTTCTAGGCATTCTAGCAAAGTCCAAGCCTCTGAGACACTTTCTCTATTATTCTGTACATTGTTTTGTCTTTAAATAAAAGTGATAAAAATACAACTTACATTTGAATTCATTTGCCGGACAAAGTCTCTAGGCACAATAGACCGATCTTCGAGTTTGAGCTACAGAATCAAGAGAATGGGGGAGGGGAGAGAGAAAGAGAGAAGAGAGAAAAGAGAGAGAGAGAGAGAGAGAGAGAGAGAGAGAGAGAGAGAGAGAGAGAGAGAGAGAGAGAGAGAGAGATGAGAGCAGTTGATAATAGCAATATCTCAAAGAATATCTCTTCACTCTCCTCTTAATCAAAACTAAGCGAAAATAATGTAACATTTTTCTTCACAGCATGACTGCAAAAAAAAAAAAAAAAGATGACTGCTGTTCCATGATCTCGGTGGCCCTGTCCTAAATGGCATACTTCATGTGCACTTGGGTGGTTGACGTGACGCTCCATTTTTGTGTTCATAGTGACAAATATAAATAAAAATGTATAATATTTCATTAAAATATCTGTTTTTATATTTACACTATGGAAAAAATTACATATTCATTGAGATTACAAAGGGAACTTTTTATTGAAAGATGGGCACCACTAATGACGGTGATGGAGGACCGTTAGAACTAACTCTGATTATAACTGCCAGGGGAACTTGTATACAACCCATGTTTTGTTTTAAGTTGTTGTTTGTTTTGTTCAAATTGTTTATTTTAAATGTTGTTAATTATTTTTTATTACTTCTTTTACTTGTACTTCTGGACATATTTTCCTGGAAACTTGACCATACACGTAAGAGCGTGTGAATTATGACCCCTTGTACAGGATACTGTTTCTGAGGGTAAGTAATTGCTGTTAAAGGAGATCTGAAGAATATTCAAAATAAAAAATAAGTAACAAAAAAAAAATATCTGTTTTTATATAAAGTTTAATCTTCCAGAACTATTACATCTGTAATTAATGATCATTATAATTCAAATATGTAAATATTTTCTTTTAAACATGACATTTGTCCACTGGCGTGACTGTCCGGGATAACGTTCCTTATCTTAAAACTACTTTAATTAAATGAAAAATAAGTCTAAATACATTAAAATACTTGAATAGATATTATAGTAGTGTTAACTTAATGAAACTAAAGGTTATAAGTCTTAAGGTCCCCATTTAGAATAATTATGACACATTACATTTTGTCCGCAAAACTGGTGTCCACCTGGTGTGACGCCATTCTGTAGATATAAAACGGGCATTAATTTAGGCACCCTATTACTGAGAGGGGCCATTCTTCATCACAAGGTGAGTTCTGTCTCAAATATTTTGATAATATTGCTATTTCTGTGCACTGCTGGAAATGGGATCCATTATGCAGTCCTTTGGTGTGACATAATTTAAGTATTGATCTGAAAATTTTCATCAATTTATATTGATTGACTATTGAAAATAATGTAAACCTTAACACTGTTAGTCAGGATTGAAGACTGTCTCTCATATAACTAGGCTGCAAACTGGCCTTGATCTTGAAAACGTCCACTGGTGTGACAGCACTGTCCTATAGTGTGACATGAAATCAGCGTCACACCGGTGGAAATGGCTGTCACACAAGTGGATGTAGGCTCTATCAAGGGGTGGGTCATTCTTCATTTGTGGTGGCAAGAGGTGTCCCTCTACTTTACAACAGTTTAAATTAACTTTAAATACCAATCAATTCTAAAATTCTAAAAAAGGTGTTACGGTCTGTGATGTTACTGTCTTTCCTGGTAACACCACAGACTCTATAGTAACTCCACAGACTCTATACCAGTAATGTTGTATTTTTAATAAAACACATAGGACATCAGTAATCAAATAGTTGTATCTCTCTTGTCAGGTATGGCCAGATTAACTGCTGCTGAAAAGCAGCGTCTTTATAGACAGCACAGAGATGCAGACCCAGTTCGAAGAGCAGAGTTCCTTCAAAAGAAAGAGCAGACCTATTTAAAAAACATTCAGTGCAAAACAAGACTGAGAATAGGAGATCTCCCAGAGAGGGGAAAGAGAGCAGCAAGGAAGAACTGGAGAATATATAAGGGCATATAATACAGGGCAAGAAAGCAGAGAGAGATTTATTCACTGAAGATGTACTGATTTTTGAAAAAAAAAAAAGAATGTTTTTGAATGTTGTGTGTTAAATAGGTCTGTGGATACATGTTTTATTCGCTGAAGATTTTCTGTTTTTTTTTATTCTTTATTGAAACAGATTCAAACATTGTGATTGCAACACAATCCATTGTGCAGACAATTTTTGAGAAAGTGAGAAACAGGTTGCAGGTTGTTTTAATTATATTTGTTAATGCAGTTTTTGTCTAAATGTTCTTTTATCAGAGCAATTACTTCTTGTAATCCTACTCATGATGAATTTCATTATTTTGCTCAATAAGTTTTTAATTGTTAAAGCTTTTATGCAATATTACATATGTGGTGTTATATTACGTCTGTGGTGTTACTTCAAAACGTATCCGACATTTATTTCCTTCAGAGCCATTTAATGTTATAATTTAATGTTTTTAGACTGTAAAGTGGTTTTAATATTTTAGAATAAAGACTATAAAGGTAGCACAGACCATTTTTCCTGCCTTTAATGTATATATATATATTTTTTTTTAAAGAAACAATTCTTGTTGTCCTGTGGTGTGACAAACTGAATTATAAGTGGAAAAGGCATTTTAATGCACAAATTATTGTAAAAAGTGTTGAAAAGTATAATAATGATATCATCACTATGCACATATAAGGATGAAATGAAGCTTCATTAGGTTTTATACTAATTATAATGAATATAATCCAGACGTTTGGGTAAAGTCCCTATGTGCACATCTTATAGTAGGATAATAACATGATTTTGAATTTGTATTGGTTACTTTTGATGTGGGAATATAGTTAGGACAAATTGATAAGGATTGTGCATATTTGTCTTATCTGTCACACAATCTCTGAATTAAATATTAACATTAAAAATGTTGTCACACTGGTGGACAATATGTGGGACTACCACACAAAAAAAAGTTAATAAAATGCTAAATAAATAAGGAATTAGAATGGGACACATTCAGTTTTGAGTTTTTCACATATTAAGCAATATAATTATATGTCATTTGACATACATTTTAGAAATATATTTTTTTCCACTTTGGATTTGAGTTCACGTCAACCACCCACTTGCAGTCTTATGGACTTGCATGCTCAAGTTCACAAGACCGTGGGATGTCCCATTTGTCATTTTAGGTTTCAGAAGGGTGCTAGCGGATGCCCCCTTTGCGGCCAATAGGCAATGCGCACTTTAGCCGGGCTCACAAGTGCTCGCAAGCTACGCAGCAGACTTCTACCAGACAGTCAAAGCAGCATCATGTCATGAAAGTGTGGTGGACTCAGAGGAAGATTGCGAGGGCTTACGTTTCCAATTTGGACAGGGTCTATGTATCAAGAAGAATTTAGATATATCTGCCCTGATGTACATCTGCTCAATGCTCATAAACATGCTTTGGGTATTTAAAAGGTCAGTCTAGTTTTGGAGCATCATATTTACTGAAATCATTTTAATTAATGTCTGTTCATGAGATAATGAATAGTGTCATATTCTATTAGGTCTGAATATCGGTTTAAATTGTTCTTTACTGGAAATATAATTTATATAATTTGGTTGTCAAAATCATAAAACTAAGGTAGAAACAATGCAACAAGTACAGTGTGCATAAGGGAACACACCCATGCTAAAGTTGACTAAAAAGAGGAATTAAAAATCATCTTTTGGAAATTGGTTTTAATGCCTAATTAAAAAAATGAGGAAAAATCCAACCTTTATGGACACCAATTTTCTTTGTGAATGAATAATGTATCGTAAATAAGTCAGGACACCCCTATGTTAAATTCCCATAGAGGCAGGCATTTTTTTATTTTTAAAGGCCGGTTATTTCATGGATGAAGGATACTATGCATCCTGATAAAGTTCCCTTGGTCTTTGGAATTAAAATAGCCCCACATCATCACATACCCTTCACCATTCCTAGAGATTGGCATGGTTTTATTTCAGTTACCCTAATAGCTGGTATGATTTGCAATGAGAGATGATCTTATGGAAAGTACCCCATCCCCATGGCAATCTCTATGATTGGGATGATGCGGGTAGAGATGCACCGATTGATCGGCTAGTGACCGGAATTGGCCGATTTTCACATGATGCATTTTGCACCGGATGCTGACCAGCCGGTCAGTCTGACATATGCCGATTTTATGCCGGTCAAATGCACTCTAGCGCCGCATGATTAACATCGCGCAACATCAGCATCACACGTGCACACGGAACTCACATGTAGGAAACCTTGTGAATTACGGCCGTTTCACACTGCAAGCGTGAACAGCGTGTATTTTTTCCTGAGTGCATGTTAATCAATGAGTGCATTCATACCGGGAGCGGGAGCGGGAGCAGGAGCAGGAGCAGCGCGTGAGCATCGAGCAGGAGCGTCACTTGAGCAGCAGTGAAGCGGGGGTTTCGGTGCAAAATCTATTTTTGCTGCACTGCTTGCGCTCAATTAAAGTGAATGCACACTTTTGATAGACAAAATAAATATGATTTCACACAAAACGTGCCACAAAATGCACAGAATTTGCATGTCTGGTGTGTTTTAACAAGAACTGGAGTAGGCTATGTCAGAAAAGAAAACAAATTTTCTTTTTGAAATGAACATTGTTTTAGTTGGATGTGAAAAGAAGGAAATAGTTCTTCCATAACACTGCACTTTAGATGTGTGTGAATTTCCCACACCAGGAGTAATTTATATAGTTCTATTTTATAGCGATTACTGTTCAAAAAATGTCCATGCAAAATGTAAAATGTTCTACTAAAGAAAATAGAGAAAAATATTTGTTTGTGCTGTAAAGTGGTTAGAAAAAATTAAATCGGAATCTGCTAAAATCGGTAGCGGCAGGTCACACTAACTGAAAAATCAGAATCGGCCTAGAAAATTGTAATTGGTGCATCTCTACATGCGGGGCTATTTTAATTCCAAAGGCCAAGGGAACTTTATCAGGATGTATAGTATCCTGGATCCATGAAATAACTGGCCTTGAAAAAATAAAAATCTGCCAGCTCGCGAGAGAGTAGTCTGCGCATGATAATCTGGGCAGGATATACACACCGCTCACACTGACAGAAGTCTAGCCTGCATGGCGGGTACTTCCAGGTTATAAAACCTAACAAATGTGGATGGAGAGGCCCAGCCTGCCGCCTCACAAATGTCTTGAATGGAAATTCCGTTGGACCAAGCCCACGACGAGGCCACGCCTCTGGTGGAATTCACCCAGATGCCCAAGGGGCATTGCAGACCTTTAGACTCATAAGCGGATGCGATAGCTTCCACTATCCATCTGGACAGGCAGTGTTTCGAGCGGCGTGACCCTTGGTGCGCCCACCAAACGAGACAAAGAGCTGTTCTGAACGCCTGAAAGAGGCGGAGCGCGTAATGTAAGCCCTCAGCGCCCTGACGGGGAAGAGGAGATTAACATCACCCTCACTTTCGCATGCTGGCATAGCTGAAAGTGAAATGACCTGCGTTCTGAAGGAGGTGCCCAACACTTTAGGGACATAACCATGTCTTGGCTTAAGGACGACTTTAGAGTCACTTGGCCCGAACTCAAGACACGCAGCGCTAACAGATAGCGTGTGTAGGTCCCCCACACGTTTAACTGACGACAGAGCTGTCAGGAAAACGGTTTTGAGCGAGAGGTACTTTAGGTCCACGGAGTCCATCGGTTCAAAGGGGAAAGCTTTCAGGGCCTCCAGGACCAATGAATGATTCCATATGGGAACCGACGGGGGTCGCGGGGGATTCATCCGTCTGGCTCCTCTAAGGAAGAGGATGACGAGCTCGTTTCTTCCTACTGACTGACCGCGCGTCGACTCAGCGAACGCTGCAACGGCCGCCACATAAACTATAAGCGTGGATGGAGACCTGCCCTTACCCAACAGCTCTTGAAGGAAGCCAAGCAACCCCCGGGACCCCACACGTTCGTGGGTCTAGATCTCTATCGGCACACCATTTGGAGAACACCGACCATTTAGACGCATAAAGCCGCCTCATAGAGGGAGCTCTGGATTGCGTAATCGAGTTCATCACTCCTTCTGGCAGGACAACGGGTATCTGTTGATTAACCATACGTGCAGAGACCAGCGCTCTGGATGGGAATGCCAGATTGAGCCGCAGGCTTGAGAGAGGAGATCTCTCCTCACCGGAATCGGCCAAGGGGCTGTGTAAGACAGCCGCATCAGCTCCTGGAACCAGGTTTGATTCTCCCAGCGCGGGGCTATAAGGAGCACGAGTGGCGCGTTTCCCTGATCCTCTTGCTTACCTGTAGTAACAGAGAGACCAGAGGGAAAGCATAAAGTGGGAGGCTGGGCCAGATTTGGGCCATCGCATCCTCGTTCTTTGAAAAGAACAGTGGGTAATGAGCGTTGTCTTTTGACGCAACAGGTCGACTTCTGCTTTGCCGAAAAGGCGCCACAGTAACTGGACTGTCTGGGGGTGCAGGGACCATTCCACTGGGGGAACGTAGTTCCTGGACAGTTTGTCTGGAACGTCGTTCAAGTGGCCTGGCACATGCGCAGCTCTCAGCGAGCACAAAGGGTACTGAGACCATACAAGAAGGCGTTCTGTCAGATGGCAGAGGCTTCTGGATATGACACCGCCCTGACGGTTTATGTAGGACACCACAGACATGTTGTCCGAGCGGACTAGCACATGGAGGTCCTGTATGAACGCTATCATTTCCAGACAGTTTATGTGGAAGCGTCTCTCTTGGTATGACCACAGGCTAAAGACCGGTCTGCCCTCGAAGACGGCGCCCCAACCTAAGTTGGAGGCGTCCGTCGAGATGACCTTTCAGTGTGAGACAGTCCCCATTGTCACTCCCCGCTGGTACCAGTCGGCCAATAACCAGGGCTGCAGAGCCAAAACGCAGCTCTGAGTCACTCTGATTCGTCTGTAGCCTGAAACCCAAGCCTGGTGAGGCACTTGGGCGTTCAGCCAGCATTGTAGTGGGCGCATGCGCAGCAAGCCCAGCTGAAACACAGCCGCAGCTGATGCCATACAGCCTAACATCCTCTGGAATGTCTTCAGAGATGTGATGCTGCCTTCCTTCCCGCGAGCGCCAGGTGTCGAACACAGCGCGCACGCTGTGTCGATAGGCGGGCCGTCATAGCCACAGAGTCCAGTTCTATTCCTAGAAAGGAAACTGACTGACTGGGCAGTAATGAGTTCTTGGTCCAGTTGACCGTGAGGCCCATGCTTTCCAGATGGCTGAGAAGCACTGTTCTGTGAGATAATTCTATCTCTGACTGTGCTAAGATCAGCCAATCGTCCAAATAGTTCAGAATTCGCAGCCCTTTAAGTCTCAAGGGGGCGAGAGCCGCATCCATGCACTTCGTAAATGGAGGGGGTGCCAAAGACAGGCCGAACGGGAGAACGGTGTATGCCCGACCGTCGAAGGCGAATCTCAAGACGGCCTGTGACGGGGGACTATCCGGATCTGAAAATATGCATCTGTCTTATTGTGCTCAGCACCCATTCTGACACACCAGGAATAGCCTTCCATGCTTCTACATGTACAGCTAGGGGCAGAATGCGCTGCGGATTCGATCGCCGCACTTCGCGGACTCGGGAAACTGAATCTGAGGTGTGTGCGAGGCGCACGCGCCCTCGGATCTCGGGAACGGTGGCTCGCTGACAGCGGTGGCTGTCTGTGTCACTTGAGATGACCCGATTACTGGGAATGGGGAACATTTTGTGACGATATTTAGTGCGAGCAGAGCCTGGGGCGAAGTGCTTGTCAGTAAGCGTGAGGGCTCGTGAGCGGGCATGTGACTTACATTCATAACTTGGCCGCTGTGAGGCTGTTGCCGTGTAACAGAGCGGGCAGCGAGTAGGTCTGAGCACAGATTTGTGGACGCATTCTCTACATCTATCACTCGAGCGGCATTTGCCAGCTTTATGCGAGTGGGCTCTGTGTGTATGTGCGACACGTGGGGCATCGTGTTTATGTGTAGGGGTGAGCACCGATTTGTGGGCACCTTTTTTACACTTAGAACACCGTCGGCGTGAGCCGGATAATCAGAAATTATACTCTTTCTGAGATTTCTCTGGGTCGCCATGAAAACGGTGTTTGTATGCTGGCGAGCGGGCTCCGACTCGTTGGCTGCTTAATGAAGCCTTTTCTGAGGGGACTGACAGGACAAGATATTTTGATGGTGGTCCGGCCGCAGCGAGACCTAGCCGTCTCTTCCTCCCTGGTGTTGCTAGGAGGACTTTCCCTGCTCGGGCTTCAGCGCAATCCTGGGCCAGGGTACCCGGGGAGGGAGGCGGCTTGCGTCCAGACGAGGATGATCTAGGGCGGCCGCCCTGTCGACGCTGCGAAGGCTGGGGGCTGAGCTGGCCGCTGACTAGCGTGTCGTGCAGGCGGCTCACGTGGGCAGCTTGCAGAGGAGGTAGAGCGTCGAGGCAGGAAAAGGTTCATGGCCTGCGTGGTCTTCCGCACCTCAGAGAAATGGTCGACGATCCCGTTAACCGCTGGGCCGAAGAGACCAGTAGGGGAGAGCGGCCCGTCGAGAAACGCGGAGCGCTCTGACTCCCTCACCAGAGATGCCTCTCTGTGACGGTGAGCGAGGCCATGCATCTGCCCATTGCCTGAGCCGCGGATTTGGTCGCACGAAGGGAGAGATCATCCGTTGCGCTCCTTAAATCCGTGATGGCGGCTGGGTCCTTGCTTCTCACGTCCCATTCGCGGAGGAGATCAGTTTGGAGGATCTGCAGCACAGCCATCAAGTGCAGGGCGGAAGCAGCTTGTCCGGCGGCGGCGAACGCACGGACGACAAGGGCTGAGGTGGTCCTGCAGGCTGTAGACGGGAGGGCAGACTTTGGAACAGCTGTATCCTGGGTCCGCTCCTTCAGATGCGCGTCCGGGAGGGGCGGAGAAGGAGAGAGTGAGGCTCGCAGGGATGCCATCCGGTGAGCGCTTCACTGTGGCCTCAGACTCCGGCATCCTCTGAGAACGGCGCTTCTTTTTGCGCGTTATAGAGTGTTGAGTGGCAGCGTCCGGGGTGAAGGCTTCCGAGTCGAGCCCGCAGGGTCGACAGCGGAAGCGCTTCACAATGCACGCAGACGCCCGAATCCAGGGCGAGGGCTGCGTGGTCTGGGCCCAGGCAGAGAGCGCAAATAACATGGCGGTCTCCGGCTCTGAGCGGGGCTCTGCACGAGCCGCTGGAAAAGCGAGGCATTTTGATAAAAAACGCTCCGCTCTTTAAGAGAGAGTGAGTGTCGCAGCGGCGAACAATTCACTAGCAAGCACAAAAGGATACTCGACGCCGGATGGCATAGCAGGCACGGAAGGCTGAAGGTGGCGAAGAGGGCCGGCTTCTCCAGGCGCTTTCCTCTGCGTGCTGGTCGCTAGTTTCGACGGCGGAAAAGGCTTCTCTCAAAGTCCAGCGATGCGGAGAGCGGAGAGCTGATGAAATCAGTGACGCAGCCTATGAGCCTGGCTTTTATACGCAATGAAGCGCCCTCATTGGGCGTGACGTCACGCGCGAGGCTCAGTAGTAGGCTGCAGCAGTTGCCGCACGGCAGCCAATGAGCACACAAGATGGCCTGCTCTAGGTCTGCTGGCTGCTGCACTGCGTTGACAATAAATGCAAAATTAAGGATCATTTTTGGCTTCAATATCTCGAGCAAAGATGACTTTACCCGTAGCGTAAGCTAGCTTACACAATACGAGAGAACCTCTCGTAAGAGAACTATACACTCACCTAAAGGATTATTAGGAACACCATACTAATACTGTGTTCGACCCCCTTTCGCCTTCAGAACTGCCTTAATTCTACGTGGCATTGATTCAACAAGGTGCTGAAAGCATTCTTTAGAAATGTTGGCCCATATTGATAGGATAGCATCTTGCAGATGATGGAGATTTGTGGGATGCACATCCAGGGCACGAAGCTCCCGTTCCACCACAGCCCAAAGATGCTTTATTGGGTTGAGATCTGGTTACTGTGGGGGCCATTTTAGTACAGTGAACTCATTGTCATGTTCAAGAAACCAATTTGAAATGATTCGAGCTTTGTGACATGGTGCATTATCCGGCTGGAAGTAGCCATCAGAGGATGGGTACATGGTGGCCATAAAGGGATGGACATGGTCAGAAACAATGCTCAGGTAGACCGTGGCATTTAAACGATGCCCAATTTGCACTAAGGGGCCTAAAGTGTGCCAAGAAGACATCCCCCACATCATTACACCACCACCACCAGCCTGCACAGTGGTAACAAGGCATGATGGATCCATGTTCTCATTCTGTTTACGCCAAATTCTGACTCTACCATCTGAATGTCTCAACAGAAATCGAGACTCGTCAGACCAGGCAACATTTTTTCCAGTCTTCAACTGTCCAATTTTGGTGAGCTCTTGCAAATTGTAGCCTCTTTTTCCTATTTGTAGTGGACATGAGTGGTGCCCGGTGGGGTCTTCTGCTGTTGTAGCCCATCCGCCTCAAGGTTGTGCGTGTTGTGGTTTCACAAATGCTTTGCTGCATACCACGATTGTAACAAGTGGTTATTTCAGTCAAAGTTGCTCTTCTATCAGCTTGAATCAGTCGGCCCATTCTCCTCTGACCTCTAGCATCAACAAGGCAATTTCGCCCACAGGACTGCCGCATACTGGATGTTTTTCCCTTTTCACACCATTCTTTGTAAACCCTAGAAATAGTTGTGCGTGAAAATCCCAGTAACTGAGCAGATTGTTAAATACTCAGACCGGCCCGTCTGGCACCAACCACCATGCCACGCTCAAAATTGCTTAAATCACCTTTCTTTCCCATTCTGACATTCAGTTTGGAGTTCAGGAGATTGTCTTGCCCAGGACCACACCCCTAAATGCATTGAAGCAACTGCCATGTGATTGGTTGTTTAGATAATTGCATTAATGAGAAATTGAACAGGTGTTCCTAATAATCCAAATTCCTAAGTTAATAACTCATGATCTTCGCAACGGAAGTGAATCAATCAAAACTAACTTTAGCTGGACAATAACTTTATCCTAGAGCTGTGGTAAAGCCTAAACAATCTGTTATGGTAATTTCTACTATCACTGTAAAGCTGCTTTGAAAAAATCCATACTGTTAAAAGCACTTTATTAATGAAGATGACTTGACTTGACTATTCATCGTGTTTATTGGATAAAAGTGATGCTAGCAAAAAATTAAACCGGGTAAACAGGGTATCAATCCCCTTTGTGATCATTGCCATCAGGCCCCGGCTGATTTAATACAGGTTTTTTGTTATGCCCATCAATAACTTTTCTGACTATCAATTTTTAATTACTTCTACTTTGTGTCAAAGAAACAGATTGTGCCTTGTCCTCTGGTTCCACTTTTTGGACTCTCCTCAAATGTCAATGGCCTATCCGGATATACTGCTTTGCTAACATTACTGGCTAAACACCACATTCTCCTGTTATGGAACAAAATTTCCCTCTATCTTTTGACAACTGGCGCCAAGATGCAATGAACTAGGGCTGCAACTAACGATTATTTTGATAAACGATTAATCGGACGATTATTTTTTCGATTAATCGATTAATCGGATAGAAATTAAATTAGATTTTTTTATTTTATTATAACTAAATAAAACCGTAAATCAGGGTATTTATGTGTAAAAGTGTACTTTAAAAAGTGCAAAAGCCACACATTGAGTTTTACTAATATCAATATTTGCATTGTTTTTAATGATAATTGCTGATGGCAAGTTGACAAACATGATTATTGTTAAAAAAATGATATCCAACATATTATGTTTTAACACAATTTTTGTTAAAACAAATTTACACAGACATGTTGTTCAGATGTGAATATCTGAACTAAAAACAAACTAAAGACATCTAAAATATATAATTCATTTAATTTTTATTTAAAATTAATTATATATAAGGAATATAAGGATAAAGAATATAATATATATTATATATATAATATATAAAAGAATATAATATAAGGATAAATTGATTAAATAAATATAGAAAGACTGAAAACAATTGTGTGAATGTAGAGCCGCAGTAGATCGCGTTTGAAAAACAATTAAAACTTAGTAGACAAATGCTATAAAAAGAGAACGGAATGGAGGTAACGTTACCCAGCAAGCTAAAAGGCTTGAGTAAAGGACAGGAGAAATTATGCATTAGTGCACAAGCATTCGCTGAAAACCACTGAGTACAGTGACTAAAAAACAATATTTTACTGCTGCTGTTATTAACTGCCTTTGTATTTAATGCTCCACTTTGTAAACACCGTTTTAATTTAACCTATTTCTGCGGTAGCGCTATTTTAATCCATCACTTACGTTGCGAGCGAACTGATTGCACAACCTGATGCTCGAGACAAAATACAGACATCCCGGAAGTCCCGGGAGTCTCCCGCATATTGATTGCGGCTCCCTGATGCCCGCGAATTAGTTCAAACTCCCGAAATCTAGAGCGCGCAAGCAAGAGCGCGCATGCGAGACAGAAGAGACTGCTCCAAACCGTGTAGCGCGCGCGCTCGGCAGAGCGCCTGAGGGAGAGAGACCTTGCGTGTGTGTGCGTACCAGTAAACGCTCCCCGTGACGTAAGCAGACCAACTAATCGATAATGACATTCGTTGACAACGATTTTCATAATCGATTATAATCGATTTTATCGATTAGTTGTTGCAGCCCTACAATGAACTTCATTAATTGGGGGGGGGGGGGGGTAATCAGGTATACGATTAAAGGCAGCACTAGTATATTTTCAGACCAGGGATCCATTCACTATCTTTTTTTTCCCAGAATTTTCCAGTACTACTACTACATCCTGTCAATTTAAGCAATAAGATATTATCATGATGGTGGCTCGAATCTGTCGAGACGTGTATGATTTTGTGTGCATGTATGTCTAAACACCTGTCTATATTATACTTATTATACTTAATAAATGCACATGCTTAACATGCACTATAGTTATGCATTGTTTGTTTCCCCTTTGTGTTTGGGGTTAGGGGTGGAAAGGGAATAATATTTTTCCCTATTTTCTTGTATCCTGTTATTGTAAAAGTTTGATAAAAAGATTAAGCAACAACAACAACAAAAAGAAAGAATGTAGTATCTCAGTTTTTTGTAAAGAACAGACAAAATGCATTAAGAACCAAAGAGAAAGAGAGATGAGGTAAAACAAAAATAAAGTCAAGAATTTTGAACATGAAAAGTATTCTGAATAGGTCAGGAGAATATATAGTTGACAAAAACAAAAGGTAGCTTAAAAAACGGAAAGAATAAAAGGCAATATGGACTAAATTTGTTAAATTCGGAAAATGAATGCATTTTATAAAACAGATGAGTTTTGTACATTTTAGAGCATAAATCTGAAATGTGACACAGGGGAAACCTGTTTATTGATCAATGTGCTGAAATGGTCATCTATAAAAAAGTCACAGTACAGGGACTACCCATTGTCTTATTGGGCAATCTATATTTAGCCCCACCCCCACAGCTGAGTCAGGGGTGAGAAGGAGACAGAATGAGAGAAACAAAGGAAAGACGTTTTAAGACAAAAGACAGATGGGACATTGCACCCACCTTTTTGCGATCATGTATTCAGGATTCATGCTGTGTCCTGATGAGCTGCCATCCAGAAAAATCTCAGGGTACATGGATCTGATCTTATTGTTTAAGCATCTGTAGCATTTATTCCAGAAATATTTTCACATTACAGACTCCAAATGGGACCAGTTTTACTCCAACTCAAACCAATTTAATTCAAATTATCCTTAAACCACATCATGCAGTCCTTTACAGATGCAGTTAGTTTACCTCCATAATAAAATAATACTATAGTTGTGATTCAGATCAGGCCCTTGGCTCATTCTGTCTCTTGTGAGGGTAGGGTAGGATACTATTTTGATACCCATTTGTGATATATGCTGCATCCTTCTGTTCATGAAGTGTGGGGTGAGAAAACTAGAAAGAGTGACAATAGTGTTCTTTAAAAATAATTTAGATACTAGACTCGAGTTTGAGTGTATCCTGAAGACAGTTGCTTAAAAGGGACATATGCTCACTTCTGCTGTACGCAAGGGAATTTGATCTTTTAAAAAAAAACATCCAAATCCATATATTTGGAAACAGTGTTTACCTAGAAGTTAGGCAAAACAATTATTTTGCTTAGGTTAGTTCCATACGAAAACAACCCCTGATCCAAAATAGACTCTTTATATTCTACTGCTCTACAAGTTTTGCCATTTCACAAGATGATTTTTCAAGAAAGAGCAATCCTTTTGTTTTGTGCTAATTGTAGAAGCCTAGAACTAGTTGATTACAAATAGCTCCAGTTCAGCTCTGGCTCACAGCAGGAATTTTTTTAAGCACCGAGCAGTGCAGTACATGGTAATGCACAGTCAGGTGGGACGTGGAGGGTAAAATGGGCAGTTATCCCAGCATTTCCAGCAATGTCTCTCTCTTTCTCATCCACACATGCACACAAACAAACACACTGAAGAGAGCTGAATGGATCACTGACAGTACAATAATAAAAACAGATGGTACTTATTCCACACATAAAAAAAAGATTTTCCTGATAATAAGTTTAATTCTTGTTGTCTTGGAAAAAAAAAAGTGCCACGTTATGTCATGTTAAAATGTCACATATTATGGTCCTAAATTTGTGAACCTTTTTCAGTAAAACAGGCTCATATTTTATTCAGTTTTCAATAACCTTCACTGCCCGAGCCAAAAACAAGGCTAAATTACAAAAATCAATAAGAATCTGCTTACTGTATGTTTGTTTAGAGTAGACTGTATATGTGCAAATTAACAAAATGCTGTACATGTACGTGTGCGTTGGAGCAAAGAACACTGCAGCAGAACACTGCAGCACTACAGGAGCCACGCCTTAAAAGGACACGCCCCTTCCCTGACTGTTTAAATGTCTTACTTCATCGATTAAAATCTTACTGTCATTATGTTGATTTTGTAGTAAGCAATTTGTGTTCAGCAGTTAAATACTACCTATTGCCAAACTGGGCCACTGGTTCACCCTATCCACCTTATTCCTGATGACCTTACTGCGTTTTGAATTATGGGTGGCACTTCCGGTTTGGGGAACTTCCATTCAAAAAGGCTGAAACGAATCATTTCAAATCATAAGGTTGTCCTACAAATAAAGCTGATCCGTCAGTTTTGAATGGATGAGCTGTCAATTTTCTTTCATGATTTATTTTCAGACATGAGAATAAAGTTATACTTGGTATTTTAATGTGACATTTTATAACAAGGACATCTATGGCAAGAGCTCTTTTCAGTCAATGCTTTCTTTTCCTCATGATTATTTTCTTTTTTCCCTTTGCAATCCGCTGTAAATGTATGAAAAAGGACAACATATACTGCACATTTGTGGTCTGTTCTCCCGAATTTAATTTACGATATATTCCATTAATAATTCACTGGAATGCATGAAGAATCTCTCGTTATTCTCCTCAAATTCCTCACATCTCTTTCCAGGTTTGTTTTCACAGTTAAATGCAATTTATAATCTGTCAAAATTACGGAAATTACTTTGAAATAGTATCAAGTTATGCTGAAGTTAATGAACATTTTTGATTAAGGTAACATACTTTTTTTAATTTAACCAAAGACTCGCGCTTTTAGGGTTATTTGGTCTGTTGAAAGTACCTTGTTGATGCTTTTACACTTTTAAATTTCCCTTTAATGTTCGATGGTTGAAGGGTGAGTAGATTAATGTCATCTCATTGTGACACTTTTTTAACCTATTACTTCATAGAGTGAGCCTTTCACTGACTGTAATTACAGCTTAACGGAAGTTACACCCATAATTCACGCAAAGCTTCATGGGGCGTAGGAATACTGTGGATAGAGACTAGGATTGTTCCAAAAATAAACAAATATAACATCCACAGAACTGGGCTATATTATGATGCAAAACTTCTGAAAACAACCTGACCCCAAACAAATGACCCTGAAAGATTGAGGACGTTAAACTTCTTTGTGATGCAAATGAATGTGATGCTGTCACTCTTTGTTTGTGAAAAGCTGGACTACATATATCTTAATTCCAATAAAATAAACAATGAAAAAATTCTAGAAGTAAAAAGAATCAGTTTGTTAAAAAAAAACATTTCACGATTCTACAGATTTCTTGTTAATGATGTCCGCATTAATCAATTTTCTGACCTTAAATGTGAGAAACAGTGGAAAGAGGCCTTGCATTGTGCTTGATCACATTCACAACAAGCAGCAATGCAACTTAACTCTTCAGTGTTAAATCAACCAGCCACAGTCTTAACCAGCCACAACTGTGACCGACAAGACCAACAGGATTTTGTAAGTCACTTTGATTCAGTTTCAATTTTGTTGTTGCATTGAGTAGTCCTGCCAACAGGGAAATCTCACTGGTTCAAATGCTCCACATATATTAAACAAAATAATCTTCCTTGTGCAAGTGCCAATCAGAATCTGTATATTATGACTGTATGTACAAGCTTATAACCTGTGAGCTGCAAATGGGGTCTAGGTGAGAATTCCTGTTAGGGGTAGGCGATTAACCGGTAGACACGATTAACCGGTAGAAATGTGTCAACCAGTAGAGATTTTAGACTATCGTCTCTTTTGCGGTTACGCATACATGACTTTGCTGTGCTGCATCCATGGCCACGAAAGCTTATCGTCTGCATACGTTTTTAAGCATTGTGGTTTAAGATAAGTGATTTTAAACCGTTGAAGCGCAATAGGCAGCTAAACAGAACTCATTTCACTATATGCGCGCTGTCTGAGAGATGCACACAAGTGAAGCCGCTGCTCAGAGAGCACGTTATTATTTTTGACAATTTATTGTCTTTGAACGGTTAAATGTACACACTTCTATGGGTCAAAATGCCTGTCTTTGCAAGTATCCTATATACAGTCATTTATACCTTAAGTGAATGTAAATAGTTGAGAAAAGAAAACCCATGTGTAACAGTATATTGGATCCGGTCAGCTCTTAAAGTGGCAGCAGCCTAATATTCCTGCTGTCTGTCATTCATGTTAATCAAACAAAAGAGAGAAATCACTACCTGCTCTTGACTAAATAACTTTTTGTAACTTTAATAAGAACAAATGTATATTTAATTTACACAGTGATGGCCACGCAGTGTTTTTTTTTTGGGATGGGATGCATCGGGAGTCAGACATTGACCACTTAATTAAGTTTCATTTTGTAAAAGGCCTTTCTTTAAAGTGAATTTCGTTTTGTATAAATTGTATCTTAATTTTAATATTTTTTTTATCAACCAATTACCTCGATTTAATAAATAAGAATCAAATATAGCAGACAACATAATCATGACATGATCGTGCGCTGGCACACCGCGGTCACTTGCATTGAAATCTCATCATAAATTAACCGAAACTCAGTGTATGCCTCACAGACATGACAGAGTGGCCTATATCTAAATAAAGCTTGAAATTTCATTAAACGAAACAATTCAAAAAGAAAAGAAATAGGCCACTCGCTGATTATTTAATCCATGATGTGCATGTCTCTCTATGTGCGTTCATACGGAAATGGCGATCATCAAATTCATTAAACGAAACTATTCAAAACGAAAAGAAATAGGCTAGCCTACTCTCTGATTATGTAATCCATGATGTGCATTCTCTCTATCCTTCACTATGGAGATGGCAATTCGTCAATTTCTTTAAACGAAACAATTCAAAAGGAAAAGAAATACAGGCAGCATACTCTCTGATTAATCCATGATGTGCATTTCTCTCTATAGGGCGTTCACTACGGAGATATCAATCGTCAATTTCTTTAAACGAAACAATTCAAAACGAAAAGAAAAAGGCTAGCCAATACCTTCTGATTATGTAATCCATGATTTGCATTTCTCTCTATATATGCGCGCTCACTAGGAGATGGCGATCGTCAACTTAATCTTTGCAGCACTGACAGAAAAGTTGTATTAATAAAAAACAATGGGCGCGTGTCACCGGATTTACAAATGCACTTCTTGCTTGTTGCTTGTTAATTTAATTTAAATTAATTAATAAAATGAATACTTTAATTGTCATAATTAAAATAATTAAATATTATTAAGTGTCCCATTTTTGCTCATTTATAAATAGTATTTATATCTACCACCCCCTCAGCACCTTGGTTAAAAAATTATTTGGCGCCACATATTATAACGGCCCACGTATTAAAAATAGTCGAGTCTAAATAGGGCTCCGGCTTTTAATTACATTTAATGCCGTCAGCTGGGATCAGACACAACGTGCACGGGTTGGCCTTGATTTTTTTTTTTTTTTTTGCCCGATCTGGTATTCAGTTTCTGAACGGTGTAGGCACAAGCCAACAGTTTGGTGATGCTGTCTGAGCCTTGTGTCATAATTTTTAATTAGTCACAGTAATACCGTATACCCCGGTAAAATAGGGAGGAGGTTTGACGGTATCAAAATTTGGATACCGCCCAAGCCTACTGCTATGCTGCCAAGAGAGCAGGGACAGGCCAGGATTAATGTTAGACAGAACGGTCAGAGACAAATTGAGTTGTGGTGTGAGAACCAGTGGAGAACAGGAGAGGTGTCTTGGTGAGAGAGACCAGTGTTAGCTTATAACTTAGATATACACGTTCGCTAACGATATACACTGTGCTCACAATATTGTACAGACTATTACCATCGTATATCAGGCCAGCAGACATGAGTATGTTTGGGGTAAATACTATTAAATGTATAAAAACTATACTTGAGTATGTTTGTATTGTACTAAAAACATTCTCAAGTACATTTTTAACACATATTTTTCACCTAGGTTATAACATAAACAGAACATTAAAGATTTGAATATTTAAACAACCTAGTAATTATCTTTTTCAATTACAAGTTGCCTCTATCAAGGGTATGACTACCTATATCACACTATTTGATGCCATTGGTACAGTATAAGACGATCAATATTCTTGCTTCGGCATCCCATGTTAAACTCCATCATATCGCCAGGATGATAATCCTACGATCTGAAGTGAATGCTACACACGACCGCGTTTTTCGAAGCTGATGCGGAAGAGAAATCCCGTCTCTTCACCTGCACAACCCACACCAGGCACGAAAGATATATAGCACCGTCATTTTTCTTGTTATGGAAACCTGTGGACTCAATGTCCTGACGGGCCGGAGTTTTTGCAACCTCCACAAACACAATAATTTACCATGATGATGATAAATTAAAATACAAAAACTACCGAAACCACACTGACTCACGATAGCTCTTACTTAAAGCTCCAGTAGGTCACTTTTGTAAACAAATATTTGTTAAAACTGTCATTATTACCCCTTTTCCACCAAGGCAGAGCTGGTGCTGGTTCGGAGCCAGAGCCTAGTTTCAATTCGGTTCTTTGGTTTTCCACACGCAAAGCACCAGCTCCGAACCAGGAAAAGTGGTTCTTAAGTAGCACCAAATCATTGCTGGTCTAGAACAGAGCCAAGTAAGAACCACTTGCGTCAGGGGCTGGGGGCGGGGTTACCGTGACCAATAAGACGAATAGAAACTTGTGACCGCCATTTTTAAATAGCAGCTAGTCGAGCTAATAGCAGCTCGATTATAAATATCCGTCTATGTAAGTTACGGCGAGCTGCACAAACGCGTTGGACTCCGATGTATTTATGTAAACCCATGAGCATCCATAGTATTGCAACGTCCGTTATTGTTGATGGCTTGTTCGAGATGCATCGGAGCGGCGCGGACCGATCGGAGCTGCGGGAGTGTTTGGAGAACATACGACTCCTTGTGCTTTTAGATCGCTATCGCAGTGCTTTGATGTGATGCGGAGATCGATCTGCGAGAAGCCGATGCATCTCGAACAAGCCTGGCGTACTGTTTGGCGCTACCGCACTAGCGTTGCTGGGCAACATGAGACGTATACAGTGACGTAAGATCTGGCTCTGTTGTGGCTCTCTAGCCGGTGGAAAGGCAAATCGGTTCTTATTAAGCTCGTCAGTCGAACCCACTCTGAACCAGCTTTGGCTCTGGCTCTGAACCAGCACCCGGTTCTTGTTGGTGGAAAAGGGGTATATGTCCTGACAAGTAGAATATGAGACAGATAATCTGTGGAAAAAATCAAGCTCCTCTGGCTCCTCCCTGTGGTCCTATTGCCATTTGCAGAAATACACCGCTCCCGGTCAGAAACAACCAATCAGAGCCAGGAGGAATGTCTTAGCAGTGTCAATCACGCTCGTGTACGCGCTGATCACCCCTCTCTTGCACAGCGCGAGAGCATACCGTCGTTCGTGACTCTCCTGTACGAACTCGTTCATCCAAATGAACGAATCTTTTTTCGAGTCATTTCGTTCATTCAACGAACGAAATGACTCGAAAAAAGATTTGTTCATTTTGAACGAGTCTTTTTCGGAGTCATTTCGTTCATTCAATAAACGAAATGACTCGAAAAAAGATTTGTTCATTTTGATGAACGAGTTCGAACAGGATTGCAAACGTGCATCACAGAACAGAGCAAGGCGGCGAGCATTTGTGCTTATAAAACTTAAAGTTTTGTATTTATTTTTGAAATGACCGATCGTTTCTCTAGATAAGACCCTTATTCATCGTCTGGTAGCCTTTCGTTTAAAGCCCTTTGAAGCTGCACTGAAACTGTCATTTGGTCCTTGAAACGTTTGTGTCCTATTGAAGTCCATTATATGGAGAAAAAGCCTGGAACGTTTTAATCAAAAACCTTACTTTCTTTTCGACTGATGAAAGAAAGACATGGACATCTTGGATGACATGGGGGTGAGTAAATTATCAGCAAAAGTTTTTATCTTACTAGCTATTTATAACTTATAGAAAGAGTGCAACATTATAAAGTTACATGTATTGCAAAATACATAATGATTTGGGGACCAAGTTTGTAGTCAAAGTATGGGCAGGCCATAGTCAATGTAAAGCATATTGTTGATGTTTCGTCCCTATTAGTGAATGTTCCATAACTGTTTATAATCCGACGTCATTGGTGGTCCTGCTTACTAGCCTGCGCGTTCACGGCAGGCTCCGCTGTGGGGGAGGAGCTGTGGAGGGAGGGCTGTAGCGCAGCATAGAGCAAGTGGGTTGGACCTGCAAGTTGTGCTTGTTCAAATTTTCAGGCTAAGTCAACATTTTCTCAAAACTCCCTACTGCAACTTTAATACCAGCCTACTCTGCAGTCTGCACTTAGCTGAGGCTCCCTGTTGTGACGTAAAATGATGCGATGTTGAAAAAAAAGCCGCTTTTACGAGCAGACCAAGAAACGCTCACTTTATCTACTAAATTAGTGCCCTTATGTCGTTTTAAAACATTTTATATCCAGCATTAACTTTTCATATGGTATTTTCATACAAGGTTATATATTAATTTTGATTTTTTTTTTACCTGCAATATGCTTTAAGATTGAGCCACTGTAGTCACTTGGACTATTTTAACGATGTCTTTAATAACTTTAAGGGGCTGGCAAGTTTCAATCCCTTAAGAAGCCTATGGAGGAGTGATCAGCTCTCAGATTTACTAAAAAATATCTTAATTCGTGTTCCAAAGAACGAAGGTCTTACGGGGTTGGAACAGCATGAGGGTGAGTAAATACTGACAGAATTTTCATTTTTGGGTGACCTATCCCTTTAATGCATGAATTTTTTCATGTAGGTCTATTTTAGTTAATTTTTTGTGCTATTGCTTGTAATTCGTTTCTGTCATGGTCCTGGCTTTCTTTCCCTTTACTCTGTCTCCCCCTTCTGGACACATACATGTACACTCGCTGACGACCACACCATTCATCACGCACTCACGCACGCATCTCTCTCTCATTCATTACGCTCACACATCTCTCTCATCACTCCCAGCTGTCTCCACTCTCTACTCGTTAGCATGTCATCCTTTCCACACCTGTTCTCTCTTTCTCTAATTATCTCTGCTTCTTTTACCCCTGCTTTCCCCTGTCTCTTTGACAGATTATTTCGTGAGTAATGCGGATGAGGTTTCTGTGCCCTTACCTATCTTTCCTGTATTGTCCTGTCCTGTCCAGTGCTCTGCAGAGTTTGTTCAGCCACACTGTGTTTGCGACTAAGCTGTGCTTGTTACAGAGTTCCTGCCCAGTACCCGTCCTACATTGTCTGGTTATACCTGACCTTCTGTGAGTACCTGGGTTGGCTGGCACCGCTTCAGTGTTGTCTACCACCATGATCGTTCTGCTGTCTGTACGGGGGACCCATATTACTTTCTGTCACCCCTGCTCTGTTGGAGGACTCAGTTACACTTTAGTTTGTTTGTTTATTAAAGACTGTACTGCTGCATTTCGCCTTTGGGTCGTCCTTCTCACCACATCACAGAATAATCTGGCCAAGATGGACCCAGCGGGCGGCAATCACTTTCAGTCTGCTGTCGAGCTCCAGGGTGCTTTGCTGGGTCGGCACGAAGAGGAGCTTGCTGCCGCGAGACACGCCGTCGAGTCCTTAACCTCCCAGGTTTCAAGCCTCTCCACACAGCTCCATCATCTGCGTAACCAAGCACACTCTTCTCAAGATCTCCGGGAAACACCGGAACCGCGGGTCAACAACCCCCCATGCTTTTCGGGTGAGCCCACTCAAGGTCGCGCCTTCTTGACTCAGTGCGAGGTTGTCTTCTCTCTCCACCCCTCGACTTATGCTTCGGATCGAGCCAGGGTCGCCTTCGTCATATCTCTCCTTGCTGGACGAGCGTGTGAATGGGGAGCAGCCAACTGGGAGGCTGAGGCGGACTGTGCGTTTAACTTTTCCCAGTTCAAGGCCGAGATGATCCGTGTCTTCGACCGCTCTGCTTATGGGGAAGAGGCGTCTCGTTTACTCTCCTCTCTTCGCCAAGGTAGACGCTCTGCTGCGGATTTCTCCATCGAGTTTCGCACTCTAGCTACCACTAGTGGCTGGAATGAGCCGGCCTTGGTGGCTCGCTTCCAGGAGGGGCTAAATTCCGAGCTTAAGGATGAGGGGTGCCGACTCGTCTTGACTCCCTAATCGGCCTGGCTATCCGTATTGAGAAGCGATTCGACCTTCGCCGCCGGGCACGCAGTCTTGAATCTTCTCTGCTCTCTTCTCCACCTGCTGCTCTTTCTTCGCCTCCTACTGGTCCGGAGCCTGAGGCGATGCAGCTCGGAGGATTACGTATCTCCACAAAGGAACGGGAGCGGAGGGTAACCAACCGCCTTTGTATGTACTGTGCTTCACCCAGTCACTTTGTCAAGACGTGCCCGGTAAAAGCCAAGGCTCGCCAGTAAACGGAGGGCTACTGGCGAGCGCTTCTTCCAGGGACTCTCCATCAAGGTCATGTACCACTCTGCCTATTTCTCTCCACTGGTCGGGCTTCTCGGTCACCAGCTCAGCCCTGATAGATTCCGGGGCAGAGGGGAATTTCGCTGACGAGGCGTGGGCTCAAGAGCAAGGTATTCCCCTCATAGACTTAAGAGACTCCACCCCCCTTTTTGCCCTAGATGGTAGTACCCTTCCTAAGATTCAGAGGAAGACCGTCCCTCTCTCCCTTACTGTCTCGGGGAACCACAGAGAGACTATTTCTTTTTTTCTTTTTTGTTCGCCCTATTTTCCCATGGTTTTAGGTCACCCCTGGTTGGTTCAACATAATCCTCAAATCAATTGGGCTAACAATTCTGTTTTGTCTTGGAAATTGTCTTGTCATGTCGAGTGTTTAACCTCTGCAATTCCTCCTGTTTCCTCTGTCTCTGTTTCTCAGGAAGAACCAGGTGATTTGTCAGGAGTTCCGGAGGAGTACCACGACCTGCGCGGGGTGTTCAGTCGTTCCCGAGCCACTTCTCTTCCTCCTCATCGACCGTACGATTGGAGCATCGACCTCCTCCCGGGTACAATGCCTCCAACGGAGTAGACTTTATTCTTTGTCAGCCCCCGAGCGCAAAGCACTCGAGAACTACCTTTCCGAGTCTCTAAATGCGGGTACCATTGTACCGTCTTCGTCACCGGCCGGCGCGGGTTTCTTTTTTGTTAAAAAGAAGGATGGATCTTTGCGTCCCTGCATTGACTACAGAGGGCTGAACGAGATCACTGTCAAGAATCATTATCCCTTGCCACTGATGTCGTCAGTTTTTGAACTACTGCAGGGAGCAAAGTTTTTTACTAATCTCAACCTTCGTAACGCATACCATCTCGTGCGCATTAAGGACGGCGACGAATGGAAGACCGCCTTTAACACGCCCCTCGGTCACTTTGAATACCGGGTTCTACCATTCGGTCTGGTCAACGCTCCTGCCGTTTTTCAAACCCTCGTCAATGATGTCCTTCGGGACATGCTAAATATCTTTGTCTTTGTTTATCTCGACGACATTCTGATTTTTTCACCATCTCTCGAGGTACACGTCCAACACGTTCGTCGGGTCCTCCAGCGCTTGCTGGAGAATCGACTCTTTGTTAAAGCCGAGAAGTGCTCTTTTCACGCCCCATCTGTTATGTTTCTCGGTTCGGTCATTCTGCGGAGGGGATCAGTATGGATCCTACTAAGGTTCAAGCTGTAATCGATTGACCAGTTCCTGACTCTCGTGTCGCGCTTCAACCGTTTCTCGGTTTCGCAAATTTTTATCGCCGTTTTATTCGTAACTTTAGTCAGGTGGCTGCTCCTCTCACCGCCTTGACTTCAGTTAAGTCTAAGTTCGTGTGGTCAGTTTCTGCTCAGCGCGCTTTCGATTTTCTTAAATCCTTTTTCACGTCCGCCCCTATTCTGCTCACTCCCAACGTCGCGAGGCAATTTATCGTCGAGGTTCGACGCTTCTGAGGTGGGGGTCGGGGCTGTTCTTTCCCAGCGCTCGTCAGTAGATGATAAGGTACATCCCTGTGCCTTCTTTTCTCATCGCCTCTCGCCCGCGGAACGCAACTACGACGTCGGGAACCGTGAATTACTCGCCATACGCTTGGCATTGGGAGAATGGCGTCAGTAGTTAGAGGGAGCTCCGATTCCTTTTGTGGTTTGGACGGACCACAAAAACCTTGAGTATATTCGTTCTGCCAAGAGGTTAAACGCTCGTCAAGCTCGCTGGGCTTTGTTTTTCACGCGTTTCGATTTCACCATCTCTTATCGTCCCGGGTGTCCAGAGCGTCTTCTGTTTGTTCCTGTCTCTGCGCGCTTAGCTACTCTCCAGTCGGGCCACTCCTCTAAATTATCAGCCCATCCCGGCGTCCGGGGCACACTCGCTTCCATCCGTAAACGTTTTTGGTGGCCAAGGTTGGATCGTGACGCACGTCGTTTTATCTCCTCCTGTCCTGTTTGTGCCCAGACCAAGGCCGGTAATTCGCCCCCAGCCGGTTTGCTTCGCCCCTTACCGGTCCCTTCACGCCCCTGGTCTCACATTGGACTCGATTTTATCACCGGTCTTCTGTCCAGTGCTCTGCGGAGTTTGTTCAGCCACACTGTGTTTGCGACTAAGCTGTGCTTGTTACAGAGTTCCTGCCCAGTACCTGTCCTACATTGTCTGGTGATACCTGACCTTCTGTGAGTACCTGGGTTGGCCGGCACCGCTTCAGTGTTGTCTACCACCGAGATCGTTCTGCTGTCTGTACGGGGGACCCATATTACTTTGTCATCCCTGCTCCGTTGGAGGACTCTCAGTTACACTTAAGATTGAACTTTCAGTACTAAATCCTCTGGACAGCACTTTCTGTTTATTAAAGACTGTACTAATGCATTTCGCCTTTGGGTCGTCCTTCTCACCACATCACAGTTTCTTTGTTCTTATTGTATTACTGATTGTTTACATGTCTTCAGTAAGCTTGTGGGTTTTTTAATTTAGTTTGGCTAGTACTAGTTTGAGATATTGACATTGGTGACAAAAATTATGAAATGACTATGGTATCAAACTTTTGATATTATTTAAAGCAAAAATTACTTTATTGTGATATATATCATTATTGTGAAATAAAATTACTCAAACATACACACACATACACATATATATATATATATATATATATATATATATAGTATATATATAAACACACATACACAAATTATATTGAAAATTTAGCTTTTGTGATATAAATACTGTAAATATCTCATGAATTATTTTCCATCAATTTCCTCTTTGCAGCCATTTGATGAGTACGAGAAATAGGATGAAGCATAGGCTACATAACAAAAATGCAATCCCTGATTTTAAATTACTCTGGTCAGAAACATCTGCAGAACAGATGAGTAGTAGAGCAGGACTCATCTATAGAAGCAGACCGATCTTCCCATTGTACTAAGCCTTGTCATTCTGAGCCTGAACACTTAGAGCAAGGAAGAAAACTTTGCTTGGATAGGAAGGAGATGCTAATTACTTATTAAGGACAACCAAAGTCATCATTAGCATAACCAACATCTGTCCAAAAGCTCAGAAAAGAAATAAAGAGCTTCTGAACTGGACGGTTCTTCCTGCCCACCAGCAGACCACATGCTGACATGCTTCTGGTCCCTGACAGCTTAAATGCTTCATCACAGACACCACATACCAAATTAAAGCATAAAGTGCATTTGCAGAAAAAGTAAAATATGTCAGATAATACATTTTATACAATATTGCCCTTTGCTAGTGGTAAAGACAATGCAATATTATGGTAATACAGGCCACGATATGAAGTAGGAAATTAAAAAAAACATGGAAAGGATCCTATAAGACTCCATATACAGTATTATTGTTAAAATATAAATGATTAATGTTTAAATGTAAATGTGATTAGTATGAGCATTGCTGAAAGTTATACTGTGTAGAGCTATAATTAGGCCTACTTTTATTTGTACAACTGGGAGAACACTTTACATACATGACTTGAAAGAAAAAAAACTACCACCACCTTTTTCAAAAATAAGTAAAACATCTACACATCCATCTACACATCCTAGAATGGATAGTCTTTTCTGTAAAAAAAAAAGTCCATTGTGTGCATCCTTTTCTGAGTTGGTTTTAAACAAATAATTCTGCACTGGCACCAGAAACATTAAAGGATTAGTCCACCTCAAAATGAAAATTTCATAATAATTTACTCACCCCAATGCCATCCAAGATATCCATGTCTTTCTTTCCTTAGTGGAAGAGAAAATAATTTTTTTGAGGAAAACATTTCTGGATTTTTCTTCAAATAATGGACCTCAATGGCAACCAACGTTTTGAAATCCAATTCAATGCAGTTTCAAAGGTCTTTGAAGTACTTCAATGGGCTGTGCACGATCGCAGCTGAGGAAGAGGGTCTTATCTAGCGAAACGATAGGTCATTTAAAATATATATATATACTTTTTAACTACAATTGTTTGGATTGAGCTGATCTGCAACGCGCGGGAACTACGTCATCACGCTGAAAAGGTCACACTCGATGTCGCCGGCGGAAGTACCGCCCCACTGGATTTAAACACCCAGGATACACACACGTGTATGGACCATTTTAAACCATTTTAAACAATAATATGACACAAAGACATAAATATGTCATTCAACATACAATACAATTTGAACTATCCTTCTTCGCACAGTCGCTTTGTAAACAGTGGGGCGGTATTTCCGCCGGCGGCATCAAGCGTGACCTTTCAACCTGATGACGTATTTCCCGGCACGTTGCGGCACGAGATCAGCTCAATCCGAACAATTGTCCGAACAACAGCCCGTTGAAGCACTTCAAAGACCTTTGAAACTGCATTGATTTGGACTTCAAAACGTTGGTTGCCCTTGAAGTCCATTATTCGAAGAAAAATCCAGAAATATTTTCCTCAAAAAACTTAATTTATCTTCCACTGAGGTAAGAAAGACATGGATATCTTGGGATGGCATTGGGGTGAGTAAATTATTAGGAAATTTTCATTTTGAGGTGAACTAATTCTTTAAGATATCTACATTTATGTTAGTATGAAAACAACTACACAATCTACAGATTTCTTTTGGTTTAGTCAATTGTAGTTCAAATGTACTGGTAGGGCTTAACCATGCATAAAGGGTGGGGTAGTTATCAGCCTGATGGTATGTCTTTGTTAGGAACAATAGCTGTCCAGTGTTGTATTCTCATTCATAGTGTATTATTCTGAAACTACAGCTGAAATTTGGAGAATAAAATGGTGAGTTCTAGCCAGGGTTGGTCCATGCTTTAACAGGGAACTGACACAAAAATCTGAAAACCATTCTGCAAAATAAGACACTGAAGGTCTAGAAACATCAGAGGAAGGCCTACCTGGCCATAATTATTGTGCACTGACATTATTGTGTAACGTTACTGACATTGTTTACTGCTGGCTGAGTTGGAGATACAACCACTTTTTATTGACCAGTGATTGGATTGTCCACGCCTGAATAAATGATAAGCTACACAAATGATGATCAATGACTCGTTACAATCTAGAGATTAAAAACGTAACTGTTCACAGGCGATCAGCTTCAACGTTAGTCCTGAACGCTTAATGTAATACATTCTCTTAAGTGTTTTCATAAGTAGCTAACTGCACCCTTTCAATAGGCTAGATCATATGTTAGATTCAGGGGCCGAATCCCTAAACCTTGTGGGCTACCTACACCATTCTGGGGATTATCATGCAAATTACATCCTGATCATGTTCTGATGAAAGTAAAAGACAATAAAAGTATCTCGGCCTCGTTTAAACGATTGCGAAAGAGAATTAGAGTGAAATATTGAGTTGCTGATCATTGTGGTGGCTAAAGGAAGAACAAAACGCACAAATCATCTGCGCCGTTCAGTAACGTTACCTGTGTTTCCCGAATATCCTGCTTCGTTCCTTCAGGATACCACTGAACCCGCACGAATTCTCTACCGAGAGGCCATGACCGTGTGTCCGCCGCCCCGCTCTCGTTGTCCGAGTTACCGGTAGCGACTCCATCGCAGCAACCACCTCCTCTCCCTCCGCCATCACCGTCAATCTCGGAGTCCGAATCTTCGAAATCTTCCTCGCCGTGAATCATCCGTACGAGCCCAAAACGCATCGCTCCGCGGTGTTTTCCAGAGACCAGGTCATGCGTAAACAGGAGCCGCTGTGTTCCGCCTGCCGTGGGAGATTGTGTGCCGGACGGAGGCTCGGAGCTCGGGCTCATGGCCGGAGAAAGCGTTGCTGTGGCGGGTTCCGCCATCTCTCCTGCTGCTGAATGATGCGGTAGGAGAGGGATGGAGAAGTGAATAGAAACCTGTGAGCAGGAGCAGCACGTGTTTACGTCTGTACGTAGAGCGTAGCATGGAGGAAGGGTCACCTGTTACCCCTGTCCTGAATTACATCAGTGTCTACAATAGCAAAGCACTCGTTTATTCTACAGAAATGCATTCAACAGAAAATGCAACTCTTCAATGCAAATGTTTTGAAGTCGCGTTGTAAAACTCACCAGATTGAAAATGTCCTCCAATAAGGGAGTCTTAAAGAGATAGTTCACCCAAAAATGAAAATTCTATCACTCACCCTCAAGTTGTTCCATATTTGTATGAGTTTCTTTCTTCTGTTGAACACAAAAGAAGATATTTTAAAGAATGCTGGTAATCAAACAGTTGACGGTAGCCATTGACTTCCATAGTAGGGAAAAAAAATACTATGGAAGTCAAGGCTAATACTGTCAACTGTCTGGTTGCCAACATTCTTTAAAATATCTTATTTTATGTTCAGCTGAAGAAAGAAACTCATAAAGGTTTGGAACAACATGAGTGTGAGTAAATGATGACAAACTTTACATTTTTGGCTGAACTATCCCTTTAAGATCGGCTGAGTAGTAACAAAGTCCCTTTCAATAATTTGGTGGTAGTGCCCCTGCGAGGGGCTAGGGCTTAAGGCATTGCATTACCAAAAGCCCCTGGTCTTTTTTAAGATTGAAAATGTTTCCATTTACCATAAACCATTTAATAGCAACTGTTATTACCTGGTTTCTTATCTTAGTTTCTTCAATATAAATTATAGGAATATAATTTTAATTATTATTAATTGAGATTTAGAACATTTTAGTAATACTTATGCTAGTAAAACTTTTTGGGGATTCCTACTGACTTTTTTTTACAGATCTCAATGGAGTTTTCTTGTATCTGTAACATCGACCTCCTGTGGAAGTTCAACATAATCCTTGAAAAGCACACAAAACCTCTCCTAAAACTCTCTAGGAAGAACGAATGCATTTTGAGAATAAATGAAGACTGTTTTGGACAAGCTGGATGAACAGGTACTCTTTTAAGATATTTTAATATATTCAAAATACTGCAGTATTAACAGCTTTCTGAATAAAAACATTAATGCAAGTTTGCAAATTTTTTCATATTTGCATATCTATATTACATTTGTTGTCCAATTTAATGTTATTGTGTTGCAAGATTAATCACATGGAAAATATTACTTTAAGAAAACCCATTACTAAGCCAATTGTTTTTACTTTAGTTGACCCTAAAATGATGTGTATAATATTATATCATGTGTTCTAAACCATTATGACTTCCTTTCTCCTGCAGAACACAAAATGAGAAATTTAAAGATAGAACAAATTTCAGTCATTTACGTACAGTGACATTTGACGTGTTTTCAAGGCCTTTTTGCATTCATTCAAAATGGTGTCTCAAGAAATGCTGGAACTGTACTGCCATATTTCAGAGGTTAAGCAGTTGTTTAATGATCAGCCATGAGATTCTACTTTGAATGAACACATATTGAGAGGAAAATAGTAGTAAATAACTTCATAATATCAGTTACCAATATCATAAACTTCATAATAATACCAGTCTGTTTTTCATTCAGTATTGTCAATTGGGAAACAGTGCATGTTTGTTGACAAATTTTATGATTTTACATTTTTTTTTATGCCAACGTATGTAAAAGAGCAATCTGTACATTCTTTAAAAAAAATATTTGTTATGGACCAAGTCATATGGATTTGGAATTACATGAGGGAGAGTAAAAGATGACAGAATTATAATTTTTGGGTGTGCTGTACCTTTAACTCCCAAAGCACTTGGGATCCCTATGTCAAATTATTAAGTTAAGTTATTTATTGTCAAATTATTAAGTTTTTATTAGTTAAGGTCATAGTGTATCTTTTTTCTTTCATTTTAGGTGAGTCACATTACCACGCGTCAGAAAAGACCAGGGGCCTCATTTATAAAACTTTGCGTTGGATTTGCGTCAGAAGTGGCGTACGAATGAAACATAGGACGTGCGTACACACAGAAATATTCGGATTTATAAAACCGTGCGCACGCACATCCTACGCATTTTTCCCTTAATAAATCACAACCAATTCTAAATATAGCGCAGCTTTTACGGCTTCATGTCACGCCCATAGTTGCCCATAAACAGTCCGTGAAACGCCCACAAGTTAATATTCATCGATTGCGAAAGCATGGTGAACACAGAGAGGAAATCAAAAAAACGTAACTTCACTCAATGTGAATTAGAAGTTATCGTGGCGAAGTGGAAAAGAGGAGAAAAATGTTGTTTGGAGGGCACAGTGTGGGCATTACTAATGACAAAAAGGCACTTGAGTGGCAAATGGTTGCAGACGCAGTAAATGCTGTAGCCTCACAACATCGGACTGTGGCCGAAATAAAAAAGAAATGGTCGGACATTTGCCTCATTTGCCAGCAAGTCTTCTTGCTGTCTGAAGATGCGTTCACTCCGAATCCTTCCATTTTCCACATCTTCTAAGAGCGCAAGATCAGCCATTGTGCGTCATTACGCATTGTGATGGGGCATTTTATTTCCATCCATTTAATTGCATCCATTTAATTTTAATAGATTAAAATTGCGGTTATAATTTACTTGGAAATGGGAAATAGTTCAGCGCAAATGTAATTTCTAGCAGTTTTCTGAATGTTTGAGACATACGTCATACGTTATTTTATCTAAAATAAAACA
Organism: Siphateles boraxobius; assembly: GCF_051911475.1. Classification (NCBI taxonomy): domain Eukaryota; kingdom Metazoa; phylum Chordata; class Actinopteri; order Cypriniformes; family Leuciscidae; genus Siphateles; species Siphateles boraxobius. The sequence continues at coordinate 28,355,369 of NW_027509042.1, forward strand.
AACTAATGGCATATGCATGAATACCATGATTCCGTAGCTGATGAAGACATTTTTACTAAAACAACTTTCCCCAGTGGACAAATAATCTATCTATCTATCCATCTATCTATCTATCTCCCTAATTATCTATCTGTCTATCTGACTGACTATCTAATTGCATCTATATCTGCTCCGCCAGACGGACACATTGGCGAGAATATCAGTTTTGTACATTATTTCGTTCTGTTTACCATCTTATTTATGAGGATGAATTGTATAACATGCCAATATTATTGCAGAACATATTTCACTTTTCTTTTTGCAAATAGGCCCTATGTGTTAATTTGCATTTCTGTTGCAGATCGATTAAACGGGTGTTCGTGTAGGCTGTTAATTGTAAGACTTGCTTTGTGAAGCTTCGTTTTATTTATGAGAGGCAGTATTGCCATTTATTTTACACAACGGTCTACAGTTTCACACACTTTCACGTGTTTCTTCCATCTGCCGACGGTGTCGCCATTTCTCATTTCACCCGTTTTTGTGCGTACGCCTGGGTCAGAGCTTGCGTGAAGGACCGCACATTTTACCGTCAAGTTTGCTTTTTATAAATACCAATTATTGCGTAGAGAGCGGCGTACGCCTTCTTTTGTGCGTACGCAACGTTTATAAATGAGGCCCCTGATCTTGATTTTCTTGGTAATTTTTTAAACGATGTATGTTTTACATGTATTCAGGTTATTTACACAACAACATCAATAATAAACACAACAACATAAATATATTTAAATTTACACTTCCATTAAAGATCCAGTGTGTGATATTTAGCGACATCTAGCGGTTCGGCTGCGAGTTGCACTGAGGGCTCAACCCACTGCTCACCCCTCCCTTTTGAAGAAGCTACGGTGCCTGAAACTGGACAAACATATCGTCGTCTGAGACAGCAGAGAATAGCCAGAGTAAGCCAAGAGTGTGTAACATTGTCACTGTTTCTGTACCACAGTCCATTATAAACCACATCGTGGATAAAGTTTACAAAGCCATAGTCAGGTGAGGATCAAGGCTCTTAATATATAATATAATAATAGTAATCAGCTGATTGTCTCACAAACGTAACCAGCACATTTCCCCCCGCATAGCAAACCCATAATACAGCGAGGGAGAAGAACCACATGAAACTATGCAACTATATATTGTTTCTAACAGGAAAGTAAAAGTTTAGCTGGCTCAATATGAGCTGTTACTGTGGCTGAGCTGGTTAAAGCGTAAAGCCTTGTTTAAACTCGACGCGTCCGCATGAGCCCAAAGGTGCGCGCGGCAAAAATGGCATGATTGTACAGCGCACGCGCCTCCGCATCCCCTAGACACCATTTACTACACACGATAGGCTTTTTTTCTCTGATTTTGAAAACTCTTCGCAATCGACTTAAAATGCTTCCAAGATCGACGGGTTGGTGAGTCCTGTAACGTTACTGTTTTACGGTCAATGACAAGAGTACTAATCAGCTGTCTCACGAACGTGCAGCACATTTATCCCCACATAGCAAAGCCATAACACAGCAAGGGAGAAGAACTTAGTTACATGAAACAATCCAACTACATATTTTACACCAATGACAAGGGAAAAGTCACTACTCACGGTGTTTATGGCTAGCTTCTAGCTTTCTGCTGCTTCTCTTTCAAGGTTGTGACGAAACGCGTTCTGTAACGCTGTTTGTTCGCTGTCGGCTACGGTAGAAACATGACGTCACAATATGTCGACCTTCATAGAAGGGGATTCCCGCGGTTATGTAGATATAAATGTCTCATTCTAAGGTAATAAAAACATTACGGTTTATTAAGTAAGTTCTTTATAGACCACTGAAAATATAGTTATGGATGTCATATTGCATTTCTGTTAATAGATACTCAAATTTTTTACACATTGCACCTTTAATACCCCTATCATGATTTATTCTCCCAGGATACTGATCTCTTAGATCACAGCACCAAAAGTGTAAAGATCAGAGTCCTTACTGTGGTCGAAGATGCCGCTGTTACATCACTACCAACTGTGACCAACTAATACTGGAAGAGGCCATTGTTCTTGAGGACATTACCGATCTGCCAGCAGCATACGCGTACTTATCCGGACTCATGAATGCACTGAATACCGAGTATCCAAAATAACTGAAGTATACTTTCGAAGAAATTCAGAAGATTTTCATGGATCTTGAAGGTACTGTACCTTCTCTGCAAGAATGCAGTCAAAGTCATTTTACAAATGTCATGGCAACATTTGAATGATATTCCTCCACTGGACACTGTTTCTTTTATACTTTAATAGTTAATGACTAAATAAAAACAATAATGTTAAGTATCATTGGTTTCAACCTTTGCTTTAAAAGGGATAGTTCATCCAATAATGAAAATTCTGTCATCATTTACACATCCTCATGTTGTTCCAAACCTGTATGAGTTTCTTTCTTCTGCTGAACATAAAATAAGATATTGTGAAGAATGTTACTTACCAAACAGTTCACAGTAGCCATTGACTGCCTCAGTATTTTAAGGCTACCGTCAACTGTGTGGTTACTAGCATTCTTCAAAATATCTTATTTTGTGTTCAATTTAAGGGTAAATCAATGATGACTGACTTTTCATTTTTGGGTGAACTAAACCTTCAGGCTCATGTTCTTTAACGTGCATTGGTAAGAACCATGCATTGAGTTAACAAATTCAAGACTTGGTACTATAATGTCATTGTTGTGCATGATTGGACACAAACTGTTTAAATAAAAATAAAAAAATTATCTGACTTGTGTTATGGTCTGTCTCTTATTTAATTAAACAATTTAAATAATATATAATTAATCAATATAGGCTATAGATAATAGGCCCATTTGTGTTCAGCCAACTAAAAATACTTTGTTCTGTTATTCATTAGGTAAACATGACTATTTACTTTATGATTTTAATTTGATAATTATGATAATTTACTGACTATATCTTCGATTTTTCCCCATTTAAATAGATAAAATGGTAATTGTCTGATAGGTATGATCTAAACCACCTTAATGCCTGTCCCTGAATACTACGTCAGAAGACATTCAGCATTACAGGCTGATCTGGCTACAAAATCTCGCTGAGCCTCTTGAGGCATTTCTTTAAGTACTCAGACCGGTGCATGAAAACTCTTTCAAATGGAAATGTTGTGGAAATTTTAATAGTCATTGATCCCAAACAGGTATCATAAGAGAAAGAACCTATTCAATGTATAAAAGTATATGTGTGTACGTGCTTGTGCGTGACTTTTCAGGAACATATGGGACAGGACCTCTGACCTTAGGGACGGTCAGTTTTGGCCAGTTTATTTCAGTACCAGTTTGTGTCTTTAAGTAGAAACTGAACAGCAGTAAGGACCTTATCTGAGTGGGTGAAAGGTACAGCGGGTGAGGAGGAACCTTGAAAAGAGTATAAAGGCTGTCTCATATCTTCCTGTTGTTTGTCACTCTCTTGCACAGCGTAACTTCTGTGTACTAGACTGAACCTATTCTTGCAAGAATAAATACTTTTCTTTTTATTAATTTGACTCTGAGTGTCTCTTACGCAGTGATGATGTTTAACAGAATTTTTGCCACAACAATTTGGTGTCAGAAGTGGGATTCCTTGGAAGTGCCTTCTGGACCTGAGAGCGGACGGTGTTTGGCCACCTGGACTGAGCAGTTCCAGCTCTACCTCGTAAGCTTGAGAGAGAGGGGCCGACCGCTGTCGGGTCCGGGAGGGGCTCCACTGGAATCAAAAGAAAGCGAACCCGTGGCAACCAACATATCTCTGGTAAGAGACGTCTAAAATATTTTCTTTTGGGGAAAAGTATTTTGTTTCGGGTATGAAATGTGAGTGAACCATATTGGCTGAGGGCTGTTTCTGTGGTACGTAATCTGAGATTAATTGAGATCTATATATAGATCAAGAGGTTTCAAACAGATACGAGAGAAAATTATCTGAGATTAATTGAGGTCTGTAACAGATCAAGAGATTTCAAACAGATAGGTAACCTGAAAATTAGTTGTTCCACGACGGAGCAAATTGTTTTTAGGTACTGAGGCTAATTAGGGGGAACCAGAACAGTTTTTGGTAAACCTTAATTAGGAGGGCACTAATAGTGCAACCCGACCGATTTGGGTTAAAAGGAAAAATCGGGTCTGTTGGGGACGCCTAACAGATCAGGAAAACGCGCGTTGAAGAGAAATCCACAGAGAACAGAGAAGCAGCCAATATGGGGAAGTCTCAAGGTAAGCATGCAAATTTGATACACCGGTTTTTCTATCAAATGAGAAAATTATGGGGGAAAATTTATGTTTTAGATATTGAAAAAACTGAGAAAATACCATGATTTCCCCAGGGAGGGAACACTGAGCACAACTAGACTGAAAGTAGTGCGAGAATCAGTTGAACAGGGCAGTGAGAAACAAAAAGGTTGTTATGGCTGCATTCAACGTGTGTGATTAGGCAGATTAAAAAAAAAAAGTTGAACTGCCAGGAGAAATAAAGTTTTTACTTCTTCATCCAGTAAATGGAAGCATGACATTAGATGTCTGAGAACTTAAATTTACATGATAAGGATTGAAGTAGCAAGCAGCTATAAGGCTGTCTGTGTGAAATAGAGGGAACTGTAAGTGAGAGACTTGATGGAAGAGGGAAGTGAAAAACAAAAAGGTTGGTGTGTGAGATATGTGTGTGGGGATTGTGCAAACAATCATGTACTGGTTAGATAATGAAGGAACTGGCATGTAGGGAAAAAAAGGAGAGGATACAGAAGGAACTGGACATGTAGGGAAAGATTGAGAAGGAATATAGTAGAAAACTATATGTGATGAAAATAAAATGTTTAACAGAATTTTTACCTCAACAGAAACATTTGCTAACAATGGGAATTTGCATTCATCACGGTCTGTATAGTGTTGTATGATAATTGTTCACGTTAAACAACAGATATTTTGGGTAAATTTCAGGTGATCTCAGGATGAGAGAGAAGGGATAGGGGAAAGGGGGGTCAAGGGAAAGAGATGTATTAAGACTATACTGAGGTGAGACTTGCGTGAGACTTGCGTCAAGGATGGGGATGTTAATTTCACAAGACAGAGTTCAAATGTTAATTTCCATAAACATCCTTTTTCTTCTCGGGGAGTAGTCATTCCTCAAACAGACGGCATTTTCTAATTTTTCAAGTCTTACACTGTCCTATAGTTGTAAAGCACTGCAATTGTTCTTGAGGGTCAATAATTGAGGCTGAATCATAAACGCTGTCAAAGGTTGTGCATTTACAATTGTATTCCAGATGCTTTCGATTTTCTCAGTGAAGAAATTCAAGTCATTATTTCAAAACTGTAATGGAATATTCAGTTCTATGGAAGAATATGAGTAGCAATATTCAATTTGAAATGTAATATGCAAATTGAAAATGCAATAGGTAAAATGGCAATGCATTTTTGTAATTGAATTTACATTTTCCATTACATTTGTGCAACGTTGGTGCAAAATGGAAATGAAAAATCAATTATATAATTTACATTTGCCATTTCATACACTAGTTTTAATATGTAAATTGAATACATATTTTAACGCTTTATAAGTTGCAAAATTAAAATGTTTAACATATTCAAGCAAAAACTGTAGCAAAATTATCATTTAAATGCTATTTTTCTTAATTGCATTTACAGTTAAGACACTTGTGATTACATTTTCATTAAATGTCCCGCAATGAATGTAGCAAAATTCAATGTGCGAAATGAAAATGCATTCCGAGCCGATCACGTCCCCAGCCAACCCCACCCCACCCACTCCGGCCCTGTCAATCACTGCATCATGTTTCCGAAGATTATTACGCGTCTGCAGGTGATAGAACCAGTGTGTTGTTGAACCGTCTGGGAGAATGTTCTGCCTTATCAGGCATTGACAACCGTTTGTTGTGAACATTATTATGCAGTGCTGTTATGGTCTGATGCTGGACTGTGTTAATGATGGTTTCATTTTGTGTTAAATATTCTCATTGTCTGATACACATATGCTTATCTTTATTCTTATTACTATTAACTATAATTAGTAATTACCCAATAATGTTGGAGATCCTACAGTTTTTCCTTACAAATGCATAGGCCTATTACTCTGAGATCACAGAATATATGACAGGTCAAATTCATAGCTACCGAAAAATGTGGCCGCTCTTAATTTCTTCATAACTGACTTTAATGTTCAATAAAGTGACTTATTTGATGTGTAACCATCTCCCCTTTCTATTTTCTAAATCATATTGATCAGATATTAATAAATATATAGGGTCACGGAATCTGACGGGTCAAATTCATAGAAGACTAGCCTTTTTTGGGTGGATGTGGAGCAGGTCGGGGGCTGGTGACATCATCTATAATTCAGTGTCTAATATTTTAAGCAGCAAAACAGCCCAAAGAAGCACAAACAAACAAGACTACTTTGTGTGGATTTGGAGCATGTGTGTGACCTCGGAATGACCAATAAATATTATTTTAATATTTGAGAAACTAAATTTTGCAACTTATAAAGCGTTAAAATATGTATTCAATTTGCATATTAAAACTAGTGTATGAAATGGCATATGCAAATTATATAAATGAATTATCATGTTCATTTTGCACCAAAAGTTTCACAAATGTAATGGAAAATGTACATTTAAATACAGAAATGCATTGCCATTTTACATATTGCAGTGTCATTTTACATATTGCAGTGTCATTTGAATATTACATTTCAAATTGAATATTGCTACCCATATACTTCCATAGTGTCCTTCTTTAAGACAGCCTAGAGGAGTGTTGCGAAACAATTTTGTTCTTTGACTGCTTTCTGTTAGAAAATAGACCGTGTTGAAGATGCCCTGCCCCCACGTGCTGTTTTTTACAGTCCAAGACTGTTTTTTCCAGGAACAAACGGGTTTACACAAATGCTGTAAATTTACCGCAAGTAATTCATTTATGGAACATAGACTGTAAATTTAAATGATTAAACTGTTGATTGAAATAACAGTATTTTACTGTGGGAAATTGAATGTATATTTAGCAATTTTTAACAGTAGCCAAAGCAAGAGATCGTACGGATTATTTTGTATATCTGAAAGTGTACTATTTAGCACAAGCACTTCAAATGAATTAAACCTGTGTCCTGATTTATAAATAACATTAAGAATATATTAAATATATATAGAATAGATTGTTGCAACAACGCCACCATGACCACTCAGACAGGACTTGTGTTTATAATAGTATCCTGGTATCCTGCATTTGGTTTAAGCCAGGTTTCCGTAACGCAGAGTACATCAAAACTATTATCTGTGATCATTTCATTTAAAAATAAATCTAATGTTTAGGAGCCCAAGCTTTATTTATTTATTTATTTATTTAATATAGTTTTTTTTAACAAATACAGAAATAAACATATACTTACAATACATAGGTATTTGTCTTTTCATCTTTTTTCAACCATTTCCCCCAATATGATGAAATTCTATTAGTATGTTGTCTTAATGTAAAGGTTAGAGTTTCCATATTGTACACATTTACAATTTCTTGCCATTCATATACAGATGGGGATCTTCTGATCATTTTCTTGTAATGGCCTTCTTACTAGTTGCTAGTAATATATTTAAAAAGTATATGTCCTTCTTTGTTATTTTTGAAGGAGAACTGGTCAAGTACATTGTTTTAAAGTTACACTCAAGATTCATCCCCATTATTGCATTTATCTCTCTATTCAGATCCTGCCAATAAGTATAAATAATGTTACAGTCCCAGAAGAGGTGAAAATGGTCAGCCATTACATTTCCGCATTTTCTCCAGCATTCACCAGCCTTTTAATTCCCAGTTTGCAGATATTTTACTTTGGGTGTTATGAAAAACCTTACTGTATTTTTCCAAGCAAATTCCCTCCATGAATCTGAAAATTGTTGTACTCATTTGTGTTTTACACATACTGTAGTTAGCCATTCTTCTTCTGTTATACTTACATTGGCTTCCTTTTCCCACTTTTGTCTCACCTACATTGTCAAGTGTTTTTTTTTACTTTTTTTTTTTTTACATTAAACAGGAATAAATTCTTGATACAAGTTTCTTATTCATTTCTTTTTTTTAATGCATTTACAAATATATTTACTATTGTGGATCCAGCATCTTCCACATCTTTTATATTATTGTTGAAGTAATGTCTTGAAGATATCTGAAAAAGTCTTGTTTATCTAAATTGTATCTCTGGGAAAATTGTTGGTAGCTCTATAGTCCACTCTTGGAGAGATTAAGCAGAAATATGTTATACCTTGTGAACTCCATTGTAAACCAGCAAACCTGGATCTGAGATTTAAACAAAGTAACTCATGCTCCACCCATCTTAGTATTCTTCCTTGTCTTAAAATTTTAGAATTTCTTAGTTCCTTATACCAAATTTCCAATGGAATCTTTTTCCAACAGTTCAATTTATGTAATTGTGTCTGCTGAAAGTTTATATCTCCCAATAACGCTTGTAACTCAAGTTGTGACTGTTCAAATTATTTACACCTTGCGCAGTATTCTTCCTTACACCAGCAAACCAGGTGTCTTAGCTGTACTGCTTTATAATCATCTAACAATGACAGACCTCTCCTCCCCTGATCTTTAGGAAGTTGTAGAGTGTTAAATCACACTCTAGGCCGCCCACTTTTCCAAATGAATTATTAGTTATTAATATTAGTCTTTTCCATGCATTTTTTCCATGCTTTTTTGGTATATTCACTAGTAAGGCTTGAAAAAGAAAAAGTCATTGTCGCAAAATATTAATCTTTATAATCTCTATTGGATCTATATAGATCTAATGGTAGGAGAAGCCATCTATTCAAGTCCGTTTTTATGATTTCTGTAATAGGTCAAACATTTATTTTATGGATGGTTGATAAGTCAGCAGGAATTCAAACTCAAAGATATTTAATGGAGGATGTATTCCATTTAAATATGTATTCACTTCATATTCTATTACTCGGATTATAATTACACAAGAGAGCTTGGGTTTTATGCATATTTCATCACTTTGAGAAGGCTGAGTTCAGGGCAAGTGAGAAACAACAACACATCATCAGTGTATAAATATATCTTGTGTTCTATATCCTTTGACTACCACACCTCTTATTTCTATATCATCTCTAATTAGCTGTACCAGTGGCTCAATAAATAAAGCAAATAGGGTAGGGCTTAAAGGGCATCCTTGTCGGCATCCCCTTTCTAAAGTATGATATAATCCAAAATGTCACCATTAATTTTAATTCTTGCTGTAGGGGTTGATAGGGGAATAATTTAATCATTTCCAAACCCAAAATGTTTCAAAACTAAATATAAGAAATCCCAAATCACTGAATCAAATGCCTTTTCTGTGTCTAGACTAATTATGAGGGCACTTGTTTTATTATGAAATATATGATCAATTATGTGTAGGGTCCACCAAATATTATCATATGTCTGTCTTTGTTTTACAAAACCTGTTTGATCTGTATTAAATCTGGTAGAATGTGTTCTAATCGTTAAGCCATTATGGATGCTTAAAGTCTGTATACTCAATATTTAGAACTGAAAAAGGGTGAGCTACATTCCATCCGATCTTTTCCTTCCTTTGAAATTATAGACATTAGCGCCTCCCTCCAGGATCTAGGGGATCACCTTCCTATAATGTGTAGTTAAAACATCAATGGATCATTCGCATCAGGTGTTCCGTAAATGTTTTATACCACTCCGCAGAAAAACAGTCCATTACTTTATTTTTTTAAAGTTTTGATATAGCCTTGTTTATTTCCTCAGCAGTTATTTTCGGGTTAATATTCTGTTTTGTGTTGATCCGATTGATGGTAAATCCAATGTGTGCAAAAATATTTGTATGCTTGCAGAGTGAATATTATTATTATTTTTATTATTTTTTTATTTTTATAAAGGATTTTCAAAAAATACAAACATCAAAAACAAAGACAGACAAGCAAATAGGCCAACAAACAAACTCCAAGAGCTACAAGCTAAATAAAATGCACAATGCACAAATGTGTCTATTTACAAAAAAACAATGACAAAACAAGAAAAGCCAAAACCTTCTTAAAAGAAAAATTTCAAAATTTGTGTAGAAAGGATTGGAGAGGGTCCCAAAGACTCCTGAATTTGTCCTGTTTGTGGTTGAAGTCATAAGTTAATTTCTCCAAAGGAAGAAAGGCTGACACCTGTGATGTAGACCGTTTTAATAATATACATTTCTTAGCCAAGAATATGAGGGTTATAAACAGGTTTGAAGTCTGAGTCAAGCAGGTCTTTAGAAATGTCCAAAATACATGAAAAAATATCCCCTTACAAGTCCTGCATTTAAAACAGAGGTCGGAACAACCTGGGAACATTTTATGCAGATGAACAAGTGTAAAATAAATTCTGTGAAAGAATTTAAAATTTTGTTCATGTATGGAAATCAAGTTGCATTTTGGAAAAATACCATCACAGATCCTGGTCCAAACTTCGGAGTTAAATAGAACTACTAGGTCCCGTTCCCACAGTGGTTTCAAAGAATCGTAAACTGAGGAATCAGAGTAGGCTAGTAATGTATAAAATTTGGAAATAAGCCCTTTGAATGAATTAACTTACATTATGGTTTCTTACAATTCTGATAATTTGAATCAAAATTTGTTTCGCTTTATAAGAGACTCTATAAAGAGTCTCTTATATGGAGGGTATATCAAACTCTGTTCTAATTTGTACAAATGATCTCAAAGTTTCAGAGGTAAACATTCCTGAGAAGTCAGACAAACCTCTAAAACTGCAGTCCAGCAAGCCAATGCTCCTAATCTGAGTGGGAAAGTCCGGGTTCAAAGCCAGAGGGGAGTGAATGGATATATTTGGAGGGATATTCAAATGTTTTTTCACGTCCTTCCAAACCGGTAATGTGTTATAGACAATCACATTGTCAGTGAGAGAGTTTATCTGAGTTATACTGTTAATAAAGCACAGGGAATCTAAACTTCTTGGGAGGCAAAATAAAGATTCAAAGTCAGTCCATATAGCGTCCTGCCTATTCCTAATCCAGCTTGTTATCATTTTGATCTGGGCAGCCCAGTAATAAAGCTGGAAATTGGGTAAGGAGAGACCCCGGAGGTCCCTTGGTTTACAAAGTTTAGAAAAACCAACTCTCTGTTGCTTATTGTTCCAAATATAACGAGATATGACAGAATTCAAGGATTGAAAGAACGAGGTAGCTAAGTAGCATGGGAGATTTTGAAAGAGATAATTTAATCGAGGAAGTATGTTCATCTTAATGACGCTCTCCCAAGAAGGGAGAAGGGAGCTTTTTGAATTGAAGGAGAATAATTTGTTTCAAATAAATTATTCAAGTCAGGAGTGAGGAAAATTCCCAAATATTTAAAGCCTTTTTTTGAAACTTCAAAAGGAAATTGTATTGGGGATTTATAGGAGTAATTAAAAGACATTGAAACAGACTTTTCAATATTGACTTTATAGCCTGAAAAATAACTGAACGAAGCTAAGGAATTCAGAACTGCAGAAGCAGAAGTCCGCAAATTCTCTAAATATAAAAGGACGCCATCTACATACAGAGAGATGACATGTTTTTTCCCTCTGATTACAATTCCGGATATATCGGGATTGGTCCTGATAGATTCTGCCAAGGGTTCAGTGAATAATGTAAACAATAAGGGTGATAGAGTCTGTCTGCAACCTCTTTGTACTGGAAAAACTTCGGACATCAAACTATTACTTTTGTAAGGCTAAAACTTTTGCTATTATTTTATAGTCCACATAAAGAAGGCTAATGGGCCTGAGCAATCTAGAGATGAGCAATCTAGAGGATTTTTATCTTTTTTTGGAAATAAACCAATTGAAGCATGTCTCCATTAGGGGGGACTTCACCTTTCCAGATATCATTGATCGCAGGCAAGAGAATCGGATGGATATTAGGCCAGAATTTTTTGAAAAATTCCAATGGGAAACTATCTGGGCCGGGACATTTGCCGTTCGGCATGGACTGAATTGCTGTCCAAACCTCCTCTACTGAAAACGGAGCTTTTAAGTTAAAACGATCTTCCTCGGAGCATAACGGTAGTGTGATATTACTTAAAAAGGCAACAATGTCAGAGTCTGTCGCTTTTGATTCAGAGCTATATTGGGATTCATAGAATTCCTTGAAAGTATTGTTTATGGTTAGAGGGTCTGTCAAAGAGATACCATTTAAATTTCGTTTCATATTAATTGACCGGTCATTATTTTGATTTTTTACTTGGTATGCCAGTAACCAACTAGATTTATTGCCAAATTCATAATATTTTTGTTTAGTGAAGAGCAGAAGCTTCTGAATATGGGAGGTATGATCCATGTTTACCTTAATTCTTGAATTCACCAAAACTTTTAAGTTCGAAACAGTAGGAAATTGCTTATGTATTCGTTCCAATCTGGTTACCTCATTTTCAAGACTTTTTCTATTACTGTCTTTGACTCTTTTAAGATGGGAGGTATAAGAAATAAGGTGACAGCGTAAAGTGGCTTTGGCTGCATCCCAAATCATGGCAGAAGACACAGGAGAATTTCTGTTGTCCACCCAAAATTGAGACAAACTATCTGAGACAAAAGATGAGAAAGAATCGCCGTTTAAAAGAGATGTATTAAACCTCCAATTTGAGGTTCTAGGAATACTGAATGCAGGGTCAATTTGCAAGCGTACTGCTGTGTGATCTGATAGAGCGAAAGAGTCAATATGACAAGACTGAACTGCATGCAAAAATTGTTTAGGAAGAAAGAAATAGTCAAGCCTGGAATATGAATTATGAGGGTGAGAATAAAATGTATAATCTTTCACTTTAGGACTTAATTGATGCCATATGTCTATTAAGCCAGAATCTGAACATAAATTGTTGAGCACCTTAAATGATTTAGGGTTCGATACATTTGCAGATGAAGATTTATCTAGAGAAGCATTCATTATACAATAAAAAAGTCTCCGGCCAGGAAACCTAAGCCTTTACAATGGTAAGTGAACAGTAAGATCATCTGAGATATAAAGTTAGGGGAATCTACATTTGGAGCATAAACGTTGAGAATAGTTATATGGTGATTGAGGATGGAACCTGTGATCATAATAAATCTCCCTTCAGGATCTGATTCCTTAATGTTCAAAAATAAAAGGTAGATTTTTATTAACCCTTGTGCATCAATTAAAAAAAGTTACACATAGGTACATAGAGGACAAAAATGTCCGTGTCAAAAAACTGTCATAAAAATGTGAAGCTTGGGAGCACAGACTTAAGTTTGGGATCCTTTTAAAGAAGACCCTTGGCAGATTATTGCTGAAGTAAAAAAAATAATAATAAGTAAATCTCCAAAAAAGTTATATAGGTATAAGTTTATGAAAATTATTTATAAAAATTATTTTATATAAAATATATATTTTATAAATCAAGTTGAACTCTAAAACGGCAAGAAAATCGAAGCCATAAATCTAAATAAGTTATGCTCCAAATTTGAGGATGATATCTAAAAAAATGAGCTTTCGGTAAGAGTTTGTTTGGGTGCAGTAACAGATTTTCCCCATTGGGTGCCAGCAAAACTCCACTGGTGCACACAGTGATTGCATTTGTTATTTGCAGTTGGAGTTTTTCTCGCTCAATATTACAAACACACACATGCACACACACACATATATTTTTATAACACACATACTAATCACACTCTGACATCCATACCAACACAGCCACACAAATTTCGTTGCATAATTTATCCAATTGGCTCTATAATATGCCGAAGCAGAAAACAGTAATAAAGCGATATTTGTTTTATAGGCCGAACCCAAAAAAAATGGCACCATCTGATAAAAAATAGTAAAAATTAAAATTTTGAAGCCTTGCCAACAGAATGAAAGCCTCTTAACAAATATTGCAACAATTTATAGTTGAATGGCCCTGAGATTAAAAATAGCAGTTTTAATGGGTTTCAATGGGGACATTTTTGTCCAAAAGGCGCTGAGAGGGAAGTATTTTGTGAACCTAGTGCAAAAAAGATTTTTCAAAGGAAATGGGGGTGAAATAGTAAAATTACAATAAAAATACACACCTGTGCCAAAATTCATGCAGTTAGCATTAAAAAAAAAAAAAGTTACAGATAGCTACAAAGTGGACAAAAATGTCCATGTCAAAAAACTGTCATAAAAATGTTAGGCCCCTCATTTTAAAGAGGACCCTTGGCAGATTAATGCTGAAGTTAAACAAGTGAAAAAAGTGAAACCAAAAATTTTGTATAGAGGTTTAAGTTTATGAAAATTATTTATGAACATTATTACCGTTATTTTATATAAAATATATATTTTATGAAACATGTTGAACTCTAAAACTGATATAAATTCAAAGCCATACATCTAAACAAGTTGTGTTCCAAATTTGAGGATGATATCTCAAAAAATGAGCTTTCGGTAAGATTTTGTTTGTGCGCAGTAACAGATTTTCCCCATTGGGTGCCAGCAAAACTCCACTGGTGCACACAATAATTGAATTTTAGATTTGCAATTGAGTTTTTCTCTCTCAAATATTACAAGCACACACACACATATACACACACATTTTTTTGTTTACACACATACAAACCACACTCTGACATCCATACCAACACACCCACACAATTATCGTTGCACAATTTATCCAATTGGCTCTATAATATACCGAAGCAGAAAACAGGAATAAAGCGATATTTGTTTTATAGGCCAAACCTGGAAAAATGGCACCATCTGGTAAAAAATAGTAAAAATTAAAATTTTGAAGCCTTGCCAACAAAATGAAAGCCTCTTAACAAAGATTGCATCATTTTATAGTTAAAAGGACCTGGGATTAAAAATGGCAGTTTTAATGGGTTTCAATGGGGCCATTTTTGTCCAAAAGGCGCTGAGTGGGAGTATTTTGTGTAGCTAGTGCAAAAAAGATTTTTTTAAGAAAATGGCTGTAAAATAGTAAAATTCCAATAAAAATACACACCTGTGCCAAAATTTACGCAGTTAGCATTAACACAGGCGAAGTGATAAAAAAAAACAACTGAAAAGGACAAAAATGTCCATAAGGATGCACAAGGGAAGAATGGCTACCCCTCTTTTGTTCTGCGAGTAAGAGGAAAAATAAACTTGACCCACCCAGTCTTTCCCCAGCTTTGAATGTTCAATGTCGGATAGTTTTGTTTCCTGACGCAGTACTGTTGGGTTTTTGTTTTTTCAAATGAGTTAAAAAAATATTCCTCTTAATTACTTGCCCAATCCCTTTGTTACCATGCCTACCGTCATTAGTTAATCACCTTCATCTGTATCACCTGGTTATGTTCATCAGTGTCTGTATTTAGTTTGTTGAGTTCAGTCAGTCTTGGTCCGTTGTTAGTCGTATTTAGTATATGTGAGTGTTATCCTGCCTGTTTGAACCTACCTGCCTGAAGCAATATTCGTAAATCGTGTGAATTGGAGCCTTTTGACCTTGCATTCCTCTTCTACCCGCACCACACGCGTTACACTCTTGAACATTCCAAGTGATAAGTTTAAGTGAACCAGCCATAAAGGGTGCGAAAGACGGCAGAGTCTTTAAAACAACAAACAAATAAAACATCGAAAGACAGCTTGCAGCGCACACCCACCCCGACTCTGTCCCCAAACGGCAGAGTAACATACCCCAGAATGAAGTCAACAGGCATAATAATCAAATACAAATACAAACTCAATTGAAAGACCACACCATAACAGTTTGGGTGCCAAGGACAACGGCCAGACCAAGAGATGAATAAAAACATAAGAACCCAACAGAGAAAAGAGAGTCACATAGGTGTAAAATGAGAGCTATATTATAAACGGGGAGCTATGTTTAAAATGAAATCAAACCACTTAAATAAGGTTAGCTCTGTTAAATATAATCAAAAGAAAGTAAAAGGTAATGACAAGGACTCACTAGATCAAGACAATATTCCTGTAATCCTCCCAAACAAACGAGAGTGAAATATCTCAAGGAAGAGTTTCCAAGAAGGCGGCGACCAATTCCGGGGTATCAAAAAGACGAATTTGCCCATTGTGAAGACAACGAAGATAAGCGAAGTCGCGATATTACGACGGGCCATCAGCTTCCCCACGGAAACAAACTCACGATGTTTGCGCAGAACCTCCACCGAAAGGTCGGAGTAAAACCTTAATCTGGATCCACTGTAGAGGATGTCACACTTCTTCAGAGCTGCCCTGACAACCACTTCTTTCTGAGAGTATCGGAGAAATCGCACTAGGATACTTCTTGGCGGCTTGTTCGCGTCCGGGCTAGGGACCAGAGCACGTTGGGCACGTTCAATCTCCAGAAAAAGGAAAGTCAGCAGGTAGGCCAACTAAAGTTGGAATAGTCGTTTGGAGAAACTCCGTGAGTGAAGCGGAGCCCTCCACATTTCTCCGGGAGATTAACCATTTTTAAATTCTTTCGACGTCCACGGTTCTCTAGGTCGTCAACCTTCAGCTGTAGTGTATCAACTATCTTTTGCATAGCTGTTATTTGAGCACCATGGTTATTGCAACTATCCTCCGTAGTAGAGGTCCGAGTCTCGGCTTCATGCATCGCCTTTCCAGATCTGTTGCCCGGTTGGATAAATTGGAGAGAGAGAGCTCGACCGATGGATGTTTTTATGTCACCCAAATTACTGTCTATCGTGTCATGCTGATCCTCAGTAATGCAGCCCGCAGTCGGTTGAGTCTTCGCTTTTTTCTTCCCAATGGACGGACAGGGCGTTGAAAATATAGGAAAATCTTTGTTACGAGGAGGTTTAGGCATACTTGAGGTGAAAAATAACTGATAAAATGACGTTTGTTTCGGGAAAAAGGTGATTATAACGTCTCGATCGTCCATCCTGCTCCGGGTCACGTGACCACCTCCCGAATATTATTTTTAAAATAAATATTAGGATGTACCCAGCAAACACTAACAACCAATCCGCATTCAGTATCCAAATCATCACACGTAGATCGAAACATTACACTTTGGATGTCTTGTTCATTTATTTCATATAAAAGCAACATAACTTAAATTACATCCAGTTAGCTACACTTTAGTGCTGAAAACCTATTGCTATTTGGAAAAAAAAATCCCCTAAAACGCATCTTGCAGCCCAAACCGTAAGGCCCAGAGACTTGAAACTCGACCAGATGGTAGGCCTAAATTTGGGGACAACCTATCAGAGTATGACCCCGATTGGCCCATAGGTGGCGCTACAGCAACCAAAAGTACTAAATTGCTCATTACTCCTCGACCGTTGGTCCTAGCCTCAAGCTTTTTTTTACACCACTGTGATCCTTGGCTCAAGACGGACAAAATGTATATCTCCAATTTGAATTTAGGCAAGAACAATTTTCCGCTATGTCGAATTTTGTGCAAAACCTACTTTTGCGAACTAGTCCCTGGTTTTTCGCCCGATCGGAACCAAACCAGTCTAGGCCTATTCTCTGGACTCTCTAGATCAATAATTATCGAAAAAAAGTTGAAATTTTGCATTTGGGTGGCTGTAACAGGGTCATTTAGAAAAGGGGCGGGGCAAAATACAGTCAAAAGCCTATAAATCGTAAACGAAAAGTCAAAACTTCACAAAAATTGATGAGCATATGTGTCATAACATGGTGAAGAACCATGCAAAGTGTCATGGAGATCGGACCATAGGTGGCGCTATAACTGTCAAAAAGGTCTCATTATTATTAGGTGTTCAAGCACTTTAGTGCTGAAAACCTATTGTAATTGCTATTTGAAAAACAAAATTCCCCTAAAACGCATTGTGCACCCCAAACCGTAAGGCCCAGAGACTTGAAACTCGGCCAGTTGGTAGGCCTCAATTTGGGGACAACCTATCAGAGTATGACCCCGATTGGCCCATAGGTGGTGCTACAGCAACCAAAAGTACTAAATTGCTCATAACTCCTCGACCGTTGGTCCTAGCCTCAAGCTTTTTACACCACTGTGATCCTTGACTCAAGACGGACAAGATGTATATCCGTATATTTCGTATATATATCTATACGAAAACTCAGAACTTCACAAAAATTGTTGAGCATATGTGACAGAACATCCTTAAAAAGGATCTTTTTTGATCTCTAGATCAATAATTAGCAGAAAAAGTTGTACTTCTGCATTGGGATGACTTTAATAGGGTCACTTCAAAATGTGGCCTTGAGCAAGTGTCCCCGAAAGCCTATATCTCTTCAATTAATGCTCAGATCTTCTTAAAAACAAGTCAGAACATGTGCCATATGACTCCAAACAATCATGAAAAATTTCAGACAGGTCAGACAAATTTGCCTCTATAACAGTTAAAAAGGAGAAAATTAAATGAATATAATGGCATATTAAGCCAATAAGTAGTATTTTACTGCCCCCTGCTGTTTAAAATATGAATTATACTTGAGTAGTGTGACAAAATTACTATTTAGAATTTATACAATTACTATTTTAACATTTAAAATCACAATCAAATTTCATCTATTGAAGTATCACTATTGACAATTCTGTCACGTTGACAAATGTGAATCCTGAATGACACATAGTTCAAATGTCTGTATCAACAGAATGTGTGTGTAGCCCTATGTTTCTGAATAAATTCTGAATAATCTGATTAATAGTTTGCAAAGACATGTATGAAATACCATTCAAATATATTTCATAATGATTGTGTGTGTGTGTGTGTGTGTGTGTGTGTGCGTGTGTGTGTGTGTGTGTGTAAGCTTGCATAAAGGAGTTAAAATGGAAAAAATGGTTTGCTTTAGTGCAGAATACTGGTGAAAATCAAGCCTGTTAAAATGAAAGTGACCAGCAGAGGGCAGTAGAAGACCACTTATTGGCTCATTCTACTTATTAATGAAGTCTTTTAACAGGTGCATTCATATTTAGCCACTATAAAATCACTTGTATAACAATTACTATTATAACACAATCATATTTTGTCAGAGTTTATCACTTCATTTGTACTGACACTTCACATCAATGCTAGCAATGTGGTAAATCATGATAAACTATGGTAAATCATGCTAGAATCACGGTACTCTATGGCAGTGTTGGGAACCCTAATCAAACACACCTGATTCAACTCATCAGCTCATAATCACATAGTTTAATGAGTTGATGAGTTGAATCAGGTGTGATTGATTAGAGAGACAGAGAAAATGGGTCTTCAGGACAGGTTTGGGAACCACTGCTCTATGGTAAATCATCCTAGAACGTAGTAAATCATACTAGAATGTGGTAAATCATGGTAAATCATATATCATGAAAAATCACTCTAAAATGTGGTATATCATGGTAAATCATGAAAAATCACTCTAAAATGTGGTATATCATGGTAAATCATGCTAAAACATGGTCTATTCCATCTATGATGTCAGTGGTTAAATACATAAAACTTAATGTCTTTTGATGCTTGTGTGGTTAAAAATCTTAAATGCCTTAACTGCTTGTACACCGGTTAATGCTGCTTGCAGCTTTAAATATTATTATTCCTATTACGGAGTGTCCGCATTATATATATATATATATATATAAGTGATGCATCCATACTTTAAAATGAAAATTAATAGGCCTAGGCTACTAGAATAAATTATTTAGTAGACTGAATGTATAATAATGTAATGGAATACATTTTGAATACGGTTCATTTTGACTGACAGTCCAGCGAGAAACATGATTTTTGCCATTGTCAAGTCAAGTCAAGTCACCTTTATTTATATAGCGCTTTTACAATACAAATTGTTTCAAAGCAGCTTTGTTGGCAAGGCTTCAAAATTTTAATTTTTACTATTTTTTACCAGATGGTGCCATTTTTCCAGGTTTGGCCTATAAAACAAATATCGCTTTATTCCTGTTGAAGTTTTTTGTCCAATAATTAGAATCTCTGTTTTTCAGAATTTAGTAGTAGGAAATTACTAGTCATCCAGTTTTTTATATCAGCTATGCATTCCGTTAATTTTGTGAATTGGTAAGTTTCGTTAGGTTTTGAGGAAATATAGAGCTGAGTATCATCAGCATAACAGTGAAAACTAATTCCATGTTTCCTAATGATATCTCCTAACGGTAGCATGTACAGAGTGAACAGCAGCGGTCCTAGTACTGAGCCTTGTGGAACGCCATACTGAACTTTTGACCGATAAGACATCTCTTCATTTACTACTACAAACTGATAACGGTCAGATAAGTATGATTTAAACCATGCTAGTGCAATTCCACTAATGCCAACATAGTTTTCTAGTCTATTTAATAGAATGTTGTGGTCGATGGTGTCAAATGCAGCACTAAGATCAAGTAACACTAATAGAGAGATACAACCACGATCGGATGATAAAAGCAAATCATTTGTGACTTTAATGAGAGCAGTCTCAGTACTATGGTACGGTCTAAATCCGCACTGAAAATCCTCGCAGATAGCATTTCCTTCAAGAAAGGAACACAGTTGTGAGGATACTGCTTTTTCTAATATCTTTGACAGAAAAGGCAAATTCGAGATCGGTCTGTAATTGATTAATTCTGTACGATCAAGTTGCATTTTTTTAACAAGCGGTTTAATCATAGCCAGCTTAAAGGGTTTTAGTACGTATCCTAGAGACAAAGACGAATTAATGATATTGAGAAGAGGATCTATGACCTCATGAAGCATCTCTTTCAATAATTTAGTCAGTATAGGGTCTAACATACAAGTTGTTGATTTAGATGAGTTAACGATTTTGCAAAAAAACTTCTTCTTCTCCTATAGCAACAGATTAATCAAATTTTTCCTCAGGGAGACTACAATGCACTCCCTGATGCGATACTGTAGTAGACGGTTGCATAGTTATAATTTTGTCCCTGATATTATCAATCTGATAAGTGAAGAAATTCATAAAGTCATTACTGCTGTGTTTCTTGGAAACTTCTGGGCTTGAAGCTTTCTTTTTCGTTAGTTTAGCCACTTTTTCAAATAAATACCTAGGATTATGTTTATTTTCTTCTAATAGGGTTGAAAAATAAGCAGATCTAGAGCTTTTAAAGCCTCTCTGTAAGCAATCGAGCTCTCCTTCCATGCAATCCGAAATACCTCTAGTTTTGTTTTCTTCCAGTTGCGCTCCATTTTTCTGGCTGCTCTCTTAAGGGCCCGGGTGTGCTCATTGTACCACGGCGTTGGACTACTTTCTTTAATCTTCTTTAAGCGCAGCGGAGCAACTGTGTCTAAAGTGCGAGTAAGAGAGTTAAAAGTTTCTGTTGCAATATCAAGTTCTTCTAAGCTATCTGGGATGCTGAGATGATGAAACTGATCAGGAAGATTATTGATAAAGCAATCTTTCGTGGCAGAAGTGATAGGTCTAACATATTTATAACACGGAGTCGGCTTTGCAGCCTTGGCTAAATGTGATTTACATGAGACTAGATAATGATCTGAGATGTCGTCACTCTGCTGCAGTATTTCAATGGCATCAACATCTATTCCATGTGATAATATTAGATCTAGAGTATCAAGAATCAAGAATCAAGAATTTTTTATTGCCAAGTAGTGTTGTGCACATACAAGGAATTTGCTTTGGTAATAAGGTGTTACCGAGGCTGCTATATTCAGCGCCAACTTGAGAAAAACAAAAAAAACAGCATGACATGAGGAGAGGTGAGGAGAAAAAAAAGGCGACCCCCAGACTATGCTCCTGTAAGGAGAACAGTCTGGGAACAGGAAAAAACACCTCAGCAACATTAGCACATAAACAGTACACTCTACAAACAAGACATTGCAACATGGTGGGGAGTGGGGGATGGAGGTAGTCCAGCCCAGGCAAGCAGCATCCGGTCCTGCAGCCATTATGGCGCTGGTCACAGACCCGCCTGTCAGACTGGGGGTACGAAGCGGCGAAGGCGTGGGATGGGGTGTGGGTTAGGTGCATATCTGTGTATGTGTAAGTTCATGTGTGTGTAGGCCTGGAGAGAGTCGCTAAGCCAGCACCATAATCTAGGAGCCTCAGTCCGCAGTGTCGTATGATTACGACAATGAGTAGGTCCTGACACGTGTTGTCTAATTCTATAGAGTACTAATTCTGATAGAAAGTCAGCAAATTCTTTGATAAAGTCTTTATGGTGCCCTGGTGGCCTGTATACAGAAGCCTGCAGAATTCTCAAACGTGAATTATCGTTTACACTATATATTTTTACATTTAGCACCAACACTTCAAAAGAATTATATTTAAAACTAGATTTCTTAGTGGTTTTGAAAATATTACTATAAATTACAACAAAACCTCCCCCTTTGCCTTTCGGACGAGGTTCATGTTTATAACAGTAATCTTGCGGGGTGGACTCATTTAAAGTAATGTAATCGTTTGGTTTTAGCCAGGTTTCTGTCAAACACAGCACATCTAGGTTATAATCTGAAATATCATTGACAATAAGTGCTTTTGAAGTAAGGGATCGAATATTCAGCAACCCAAGCTTTATCGTTTGCTCATCTGTATTATATCTGTTTTTTACTTGTTGAACATCAATTAAATTTTTAACCTTAGGTTTGGAAGTTTTTTGTATTTCCAAATTCGGGGAACAGACACAGTCTCTATATGATGATATCTAGGTGAAAGAGCCTCTATGTGATGGGATTTATCCATCGTATACATTACCATTGAGTGGTGTAGTCCCTATAGAGATCGCTAAGACATGTGACAAACTGGGCGGCAACGTCATCAGAACGCAAAGAATTATGGGTATGTTTGGCCCGTTTACATCGGTTTACATGGGCTGGCATAGCAGGCTAGTGTTCTGGCATGAAAAAATAAATAAAAATAGCGTGAAAAACAGAATATAATCCTACAAAATGCAGCGGGCTAAAGAAAACATTGTCGGACCATACCAGAAAACTGTCGTCCGTTCAAAAGTATGCTAAAGTTTTAAGCACCACACTCCTCGCTCTCTCTCATCTATCTGCATGCAATCGCAATTCATGTCAAGATTGCAATGCTGGAGTGTGTGCGTGTGTGTTTGTGCGCCCGCGAGAGAGAGAGGAGCGGGCGCGATCGAACTGTGTGTGTGTGTGTGTGTGAGAGAGAGAGAGAGAGAGACGCGATCGAACAGTGGAAACATAAAACATACTCCCTCATTTTGTTCATAGAGGTTATCATTCAACTGCAAAGTGTTTACTTATATTTGTGTAACTTACACACGCAATAAAACACAACATTGTGCTTTTGTCACACTCTAAACTCTTGTCAAGCTGTAACATACAACTGTCACCCACCCAAACACAGTTTTAAAAGCAACATCCAACCCCATTTCAAAACAGTCTGTGGGTTACATCTTTTGGACATTAATCATATCGCATTGGTTTTCATTTCTTTTCTTCAGAGCAGTTACATATTCTACATTGATTAAAAAAAATCAGATGTGTTTTTAATGGTAGTATAATTTTATACGAAAATCAATTATTTACCATTCAGATGAGAATAAAGTTAGGGTTCATTAAAATTAAGGAAAACAAATATATTGATCCGTTCTTAAAGGATAATTCAGGTATTTAGCACTTTGAGACGATTTTCTAGTTTGTTTTGGATGAACTAAGTTAATGTAGTGGGTAGAATTTTGACGATGGGTCCTGTCTCGACTTTTTGAATCTTTTAGAATCGCCTCTGACCGCTTCAGAGTGAGTGTCTACGAGCATACACAAACATGTCCTTAAAACAACCCGTAATGTTCGTTTTCAAAACTGTGCAAGAAGGACTATTGCAGTTTATAACACAGCAGGTAGACGGCATCTTGAACACTGCGTTCTTCCCTCCATGCAATCAAGTCTGGCGCCTTCTGTTTGTGCCGCGGATTCCCAAAATGCTTTGCGTTCACCACTGGTAATACGTCACGATGACGTCACATTAGCAATCTCTATAGCTACTGTAGGCTACAGTTATTTCTGCGTCTCCAGCACGGCACGTCAGCAGCCGTCATTCCATGATTGTGCACTCAGCTACGAGGATTAGGCTACTTTTGAAAAGTATTTTCTAGGGACAAGAAAGGGCCCTCAGCCTCAGCTCAGACGTCATGCCCACACTCCGTTAAACAAATGTTTCATCATCAGTCTGACTCGGTCTGACTACGTGAGACTAGGGGGCTGATGGATATGTCATGTCGTATACATTATTTAATTTTTTTTATTAATTTTTTTTTTGTAAAATGTAATTTTCACTCGATTAATAATTAAAATATGTTTTGCTTATTTCACTCTTTGTTTACATCACAGTTTTAAACACGTATAACAAAAATCTGAATTCGTTTTTGATAGACTACAATTTAAAAATAAAACGATTGAAATAGTATATTACTGCTGCCGTGCAAATAAGAATATGATATAAAGACCCATCAAGCCAGACAAGACAAATAAATGAAATCGTTTGGTAAGGTTTGTTTTGCATTTTGTACCAAATCGGACGTGACTTTTATTTTGACAATGAATATCTTGGCATACGAGTCTAAACCCCTCTGTCTGTACACCAAATTCGTCAGTACACGTTACGCCTAAAAGAGTATTAAACGGTTAGGGGTTGGGCCTACTTTATTCTGCTTTCTGACTTTGTATCTTTTTTAAATTGAACGCCGAAGTATCATTGCTTTCTCATTTTGAAAGACGGACAGTCAAGCCTGTAACTCAAGTTGTTGGATTTTGACTCCATTCGTGTGTTGATTTTTTGGATTAAAGACAGTCCGGTCAAAGCCCTACTGATCGTTCTCCATACGGCTTACTTTGATCGAATGGAATCGGAGAGATTTCAGAAAGCAGGATCTAACTGCACCGGATAGAGACATGTGGAAAGAGGTTTCTCATGAGTCATGAACTCCTCGGTCTTCATTTGTATTTCAAGATCCGGATCAGGCAATAAGTGTGGATTTGGGATTTAATCTCGACCATGGGCTCTCTAAAAGCTTTGCAGGACTGGTGCAGGAACCAGTGTGAAAGTTACAATAATGTGAATATTACAAACATGTCTTCATCCTTCAGAGATGGACTGGCTTTCTGTGCCATTATCCATAGAAACAGACCTGATCTCATGTGAGCATCTTTGACATGTTTTCATTTGTTTGTATTTTCCACTTCTCTGAATATGACATATAAGGTACCTCCTGAAATGTCATCATCTTAAATAAGTCAGGGCATCTTTAACAGATGGAAACGTTGTTTCCTTACATGCTTTTTGGAGATGTAGCTAGTATTGTGCTATTGTTAGGTGTGACTTGAAATAAACAGGAAGTGACAAGCTGTCTGGTTCACAATAGGAATAGTACAACCAAACATGAAATTTTGTCATCATTCATGCTGTTCCATTTTCTTTCTTCTGAAAGAACAACATTTGTTGTGTAAAATTAATTAAAATTAAAACAGTGAAGTAAAATGAAATCCAATGATTTAATCCAAGTCATTTATAGTGGTAAGATTACTTAGTATGATGAGAACATACAGGTTTATTACTTTTAAAAAAACTTTGTGTTGATTTAAAACGTATAATACATAGCTTAACATTATTAAATATATATTGTTAAATGTTATTTCACCTAAAGTACATTGCAGCAGATAAATACAAAATAATTCATACAAAAACAAAAATATTGAGGAATGGAGAATGTTATTTAAAGTGTCATGATTTGTGTTCCAGCCACACAGGCTTTAAAAGAGAGATTAAATGTACACATTGCAAGTAAATTGTATGTGAAGTTCACCCCATTTTAATAAAAATTAGAGCTTTGTTTTATTTGTATTGTAGTGTAATTCTAAACGCAGACAAAATCAGCTTTTATATGCAAAATTTGCTTTCAGACAAGAACATTAACAAAAGTCACACACACACACACACACACACACACACACACAAAAAGCCAATTATCATCTATACCTGTATATTTTTAATACTCATTGGGATGTTTTGATTCGTGGCTTTGCACTTGCTAAACAATTTTTTTTTGTCCCCTAGGGATTTTGACTCCCTCTCAAAAGAAAATGTCTTTGAGAACAATCGAATGGTGAGTATTACACAAACAGCTGACCAAAAACGAGATGGGGAGGCTATAATAATTATGACTTATGCTGTTGGTATAAATAATTAGGCAGAATAAACAGCTAGCTGTTGACAATTCTTAAATTGTATTTTAGTTTTTCATAACGGCTCTAGAAAGAGGAAGTGGTTGCAGCAAAGCACCTATATTTGTGTCAGTCATATGAATGTGTGTTTTGTTATAACATGTCATGTGGTTGTTGCAATTGTTAAAATATCATTTTGATCACGCAAAGCTGTGATCTGCTATTCTGAAAAGCTTTCTAAGCTAATGGACAACATCATTATGGACAAAACATGCCAATTACTCCTAAAACAAGACATTTAGGACTGGTGTATGGCTTTGAAAAAGTGTTTTTTTTAGTCCAACAGTTTTTTTTATTACTGTATTATGTGTATTTAGTATGACAGTATGTGTCATGATAAATGTTTTTTTGTGCTGTTTTTTGGTGGTTCATTCTCTGGTATTTTGCAACCTTTCTCTCTTTTTTTTTCCAAAGGCATTTGAGGTTGCTGAGAGTGAGTTGGGTATTCCAGCCCTGCTGGATCCAGAAGACATGGTGTCCATGAGAGTGCCTGACAGATTAAGCATCATCACCTATGTATCTCAGTATTATAACTACTTCACCAACAAATCTCACAGTGAGTATTGAACACCATAAATAGATATGCTGACTTATACCAATACTTTGTTTTACACCCACAAGCATGTCCAAGTGCTCCGTGCGTCTCTAAATAGACATTATTAGGGCAGTTATTGGATCTTGCCACAAGCAGACCTACTGCTTTTAATGAGGCACCACATGGGAATTTTATCATCATGCAATTAAGTGGTAGGGTAAAAGTTTGTCATAATGAGATGATATTTTAGGGTACAATTTAAATTTGAACAACCATAATAAAGTAACAATAGTTTTACATTACATATTACAATAACTTTACAATTATGTACATTCAGGGCTTGACATTAAAACCTGCCAACCCGTCAAATGCGGGTAGATTTCAGCAGTGGCATGTAACGCAGTCACTCCTACTAGTCATTTTGGCGGGTTGAATTTTATATACAGTTGAAACCAGATATTTACATACACTTCGGAAAAAAAAAACTTTTATTTCTTTACTGGCATACATTAAATCAGAATAAACTTTTTCTGTTTTAGATCAATAAATATTAACATTTTTTTATATTTGTTAACTGTCAGAATCGAGCGAGGGATAATTTTTATTCATCAAAGTCAGAAGTATACATACACTTCCTTAGTATTTGGTAGAATTGCACCGAAACTGTTTCACTTGGGCCAAACGTTTTGGGTATCCTTCCACAAGCTTTCTACAATAGATTGCTGGAATTTTGGCCCACTCCTCTTGACAGAACTGGTGTTACTGGGTCAGGTTTGTAGGCCTTCTTGCTCGCACTCGCCTTTTCAGTGCCGCCCACAAATTTTCTATGGGATTGAGATCAGGGCTTTGTGATGGCCACTCCAATACCTTGACTTTGTTGTCCTTAAGCCACTTTGTAACTAATTTGGAGGTATGCTTGGGGTCATTGTCCATTTGGAAGACCCATTTGCGCCCAAGCTTTAACTTCCTGGCTGATGTCTTCAGATGTTGCTTCAATATATCCACAAAATTTTCTTTTCTCATGATGCCATCTATTTTGTGAAGTGCACCAGTCCCTTCTGCAGCAAAGCAGCCCCACAACATTATACTACCACCCCCATACTTCACAGTTGGGATGGTGTTCTGAGGCTTCAAAGCTTCGCACTTTTTCCTCCAAATATACCGTTTATCATTATGGCCGAACAGTTAAATTTTTGTTTCATCAGACCACAGGACATGTCTCCAGAAATTAAGATTTTTTGTCCCCATGTGCAGTTGCAAACTGTAGTCTGGCTTTTTTATGGTGGTTTTGAAGTAATGGCTTTCTTCTCCCAGAGTAACCTTTTAGCTCATGGTGGTACAGGACTCGTTTTACTGTGGATAATGAAACTGTCTTGCCAGTTTCAGCTAGCATCTTCACAAGGTCTTTTGCTGTTGTCCTGGGATTGATTCGCACATTTCGCACCAAAAAACGTTCCTCTCTGGGACTCCGAGTCCGTCTCCTTCCTGAGCGGTATGATGGTTGTACATTCCCATGTTTTTTATACTTGCGTATTATTGTCTGAACAGATGATCGTGGGACCTTCAGGCACCTGGAAATTGCACCTAAGGATAAGCCACACTTGTGGAGGTCCACAATTGTTTTCCTGATGTCTTGGTTGATTTCTCTTGATTTTCCCATGATGTCAAAGAAAGAGGCTCTGTGTTTGAGGTGTGCCTTTATATGCATCCACAGGTGTGCCACCAATGAACTCAAATGGAATCAATTAACCTATCAGAAGCTTCTTAAGCTCAGAATGGAATCATTTGGAGTTTTCTTTTTGTTTAAAGACACAATAAACTTAGTGTATATATACTTCTGACTTTGATGAAAGTGATACAAAAAATACATAAAAATTATCCCTCGCTCGATTCTGACATTTAACAAATGCAAAAAATATGTTAATATTTATTGATCTAAAACAGAAAAAGTTTACTCTGATTTAATGTATCGCAGTAAAGAAATAAACGTTTTTGTGTTTTTTTTCTGAATTGTACGTAAATATCTGGTTTCAACTTTATAATGCATACATTTTTCAATTGTAGTCTTTTAAAAAGGCCTCTTAAATAATAAACTTAATGCAATGTAGTTTTGTCAAAAAATATTTAATTTGTCTTTGTATTTTTTGATACATTTTGAATAGATACCCAATACCAGCTGCGCTTTCTCGCTCTCTCATCTCTTCAACAGAGAGTTTATACACAAACCTCACACCCAAAGTGCGCATACATAAAGCCGCATCTCAGTACTAAATTGAGTTCTTTTTTACAGTCAAATCCACGGTCTCTGCGAGTATTCATGTAAACGGTCAGTTATGTGAACATAAAAAGTTGGAAAAGAAAATGCATGTGTAATAGTATAATGGATCCATGTGTCAGGTCTTAAAGTGACTGTAGCCTAATATACCTGCTGCCAAATTATGAGATAATATTAAAAATATCTATATGATACCCCATGGTATCGATTGTCAAAATTGTGGCAGTAAAAATGCTGAGTGGCTAGTAACTAAAAAATTTAATGTCAAGCCCTGTGTACATTATATTGTTATGTAGATAAAAGTATGCTAATCTCACCCCTAAGCGTGATTTCTTTTTTTCTCCCAAACCAGTTCAGCGGAAATTCCGCCCTGCAGCTAATTGAATTGGTTAAGGTTACAGTGATGGGTATGTTTAGGGATCAGTGTTTTGTGTAGGCAATCAGTACAGGGATTTACATGACCAATGAAATCTTTAGAATTGGCTGCAAGGTGATGAACTGGTTTGGGGGAAAGAAAAAAAAATCACTCCACCGCTAAACCTAACCACTTCTCAACAATATACAAGTAACAGGCAGATAAATGTACAGTAATAATCTTTATATATATATATATATATATATATATATATATATATATATATATATATATATATATATATATATATATATTTATATATAAATAAATTATCAAAACAATTTATATTGTTGAGAAGTAGTTAGGTTTAGGAATGAGGTTAGTAGACTATTATCTACATAACACTATAGAGGGTATGCATTGACGTCACTTTCCCGCCAGAACACACCCCCCTCAGTTTAAACTAAAGGTTGGACTCGATATAGTGTTCCTTATTCCACACGAAGTGCCAAATTAACCAGTTCGTCAAAGCCAAAGGGAGCTCGTTGGTGGCAATCTCATCTTGGATCTCCTCAACCAATCCAGCCCTGAACAGTTCTCACGGTCCATCGTCTCAGGCACAGGAAGTTGCTAACGTCTTGAATTATATTGCAAATTCTGTTACTGACCGACCGTACCAGCTGAGCCACCGCCTCCTCACCCTGAGTAGACCGGTTGAATAGCCTGACCATCTCCTGACGGAACTCATCAAAGGAAGTGCAAAAAGGAGCTTGAGCCTCCCATACAGATGAACGCAACCTTGGTCTGTTCCTCAGCCTATCGACGAGGCTGAAGGGCAAAAACCAGAAAGCATTGTGACAAAATGCAATCGACAGGAGTTAGGGTTACCATCATAGGGTGGCTGGTTGTTAGTATGAGGTTCCTACTCTTGACGGAGAGTGGATAGACCTGCGGTGGCGTCAGTTCTGCTAGCTGAAGTCTCCCTGCGTAGTTCCTGGAGATGGACGCTTAGATCTAACAACTGGAAAGTTAAGAACCCAACTTCACGAGATGTGGTCGTTAGCTGGGAGGCATACTGGCCAAAGAGTATGCCCTGCTGAGTAACTGCTGATCTGAGAGGATCTGGTACTGCTGAGTCCATAATTGGCCAGAAAGTTATGTCAGGGTAGCGTCCTCTGTAGATTGACACAACTTCTGAAGAGCCAGAATGAGGCGGTGTAGCGCAGAGGGGTGGGCTGAAGAGGCGGAGGGGCTGGCGGCTCTCAGGAGGCACGTTAAGCAGGACAGAGAAAAAGGCGATGGACGATTGGAGAGCAAGGCTGAATGCAGCGGAACTGCCAGGGAAAATCAGGAGGAGGTAGAGAAAATAAAACAAAAAAATGAAACCAAAAACTGGCAAAGATCCAACACGACACGGTAGAACATAAGACAAAGCGACTGGAACTATTGCTCACACATAGCTCAAACAACGATCTGGCACAAGACCACACACATGAGAGGGCTAAATAGAAGATAGAAGGAATTAATTGATACTGGACGGACAGATCAGCCCAGGAACATGACAATATGATTTTACCCCTAAATTCAGCATATTGATACAATTCAGCATATTGATACAACAGATTACTTGCAAATTTAGTTGTACATTCAATCTCAAAGCTCTTTCCTGATTTAGATGTGTTTTTCGCGAAATTCAAGCTGAAAACAAATTCTGCCGCTTATGGGTGTTACTGTAGTCACTCCGGCCGACGGTGACATCACGCGCATACCCTCTGTAACATAACACTATGTCGCTTGAAGAAGTGTTGTGCAAAATAAAAGTAAAAGTTTGCCATCATTTTAAATTGTAAATTTAAAATAAAGTTCATATTTTGTCACAATTGACTTTAATCAGATTAAAAACCTCTCCTTGCCAGCTGCACGCAACTTAAAGGGGCTTTCAGTAGCACTTAGACCTTGAATTTGATATCAGTTCCTGAACGATACTTTTTTCGATACCAATTTTATGAAATCCATTTTAACAAGATTACATTACCTCAAAAAAACTTTGGTTTTATTTTTTCAGTTTGTTGACTTTTTTTTTTTTTTACAGACTGAAAGACTCATATATACCCCTTTTCCACCAAAGCGTTTTGAGAGCCGGTTCGGAGCCGGTGCCTGCGCGCGAACCAGTTCTTTGTGTTTCGACAGCCAAAGAACCGGTTCTCGGCCAGGAAAACTGGTTCCAAAGCGGCACCAACTCTTTGCTGGACTAGAACCAGAGAACCGTTCTTTTACCACGTCATGCTTACGTCGGGGGCTGGGGGCGGGTTTAGATGTGTCCTAAACATCTTTTCTGACAGCAAAGCCAGGAGAAACATTTGCAGAAACACGATGTAGTCCGCCATTGTAATTGTTATGCTTGAAGTTGGCGCAAGCGTTTGTAGCTTTTTTTTAATTTTTTTTGTTGAAAACATTATGTAAGCAAAGAAGAAAACAGTCACAAAATAGAACAAATAAACGGAGAGAAAAAAAAGACAAGACAGGTGTACATAACTAATCAGAAAAGATTACATATCAAAGGAAAATATTAAAAGACTATTTTTTAGTCTAAAGAGTTTTTAAAGCCTTCTTGGTTCACGAGTTAGAGATAATCCCAAAGTAATGTTGTACTTGCAAGCGTTTCTAGCTGAGACGTAAAGCGACGTACACAGTGACGTAACGACGTCTTTCGCTGGGCGCTCTAGAAGTGGAAAAACAAACAGGTTCTGAGGAGGTTCGCAAGTTGAACCAACTCCGAACCAACTTTGAACCAGCACCAGTTCCGAACCCGTTCTTTTTTGGTGGAAAAGGGGTAATAGTCATATACGTCACTTCAGAGTTCCTACTGGCGTTGTGAATGCAACCAGGAAAATGGCCCTTATGGGGACATTTAGTTCTTAGGGAAGCACACTGGTGGCTATTTGCTAGAAAGCCCCTAAACATACAGGACAACAAATTACTTTATTGTATTGATTCTTTTTAGTGAATCATATACTTTCACCACATCCAGTGTGTAGTTTCATTCACATACAAATGACTCTTAGAGCCAATCAACATGATTTAGCATAAATGGTAAACTCGGGCTTATTTCAGTTATAATCTCCATTTTACTTAAATCCTTGCATTCTCCAAACCGCTTGTCCTCTGTAGTGTCATGGGATTCATGCATTTTAAAAGTTTGCTACAAGTTTGCCCAATCTATGCATTTAATTTATATTTATTTAAGAGATACAAATTTCAACACTACCAAGAATATCTCTGTAGATAGATACCACATATCTTAATTACGTAACAGACGTGAACTAACTGCAGTTTGAATAAAGTTTGACAACTTAGTTTGAATAAAGGAGCAGACACTGATCTACTTGCTCTACGTTTATTTAAAATGAACAGCGAACAATGAACGTGCTTTGTTTTAAATAAATCACACACAGTAAACAAAGCCTTAACAAAAAAAATTTGCAATGAACTGCAATTTAGACGCGCAAACTGGGTACAGCCGGTGCGGTGAGGCATACATGCTCGGGCAGATTCGGCTTGAAGTCGTTCATCCTCGGATGCGGCGCCGCGCGCGCTGTTACAAAAAAAAGCTGTGCACACAGCAATGCGAAACGGGGTCTTGCGCACCCAACGCGTCATTTTTGCACCTAAAAGAAACGGACGCGTCGAGTAAAAAAACAAGGATTTACTCCGTGTCAGTGCGCGCTCTGATCGGTAAAGGGGGCAGAGATTTCTCCCGAATCATCTCCAGCAGTAGCAGAAGCACCACCACTAACTTCACCTCCGTTTCCCTCGTAAGCTGATATTAGTATTTAAACATTCTCTATGATAAAAAATGTTTGTACAAATATTTTAATAACACGTTTTTGGCGGTTATAGAGTTCTAATGACGGTGTTCAACTATAACCGTCGGTCTCACGGTTATAACCGTCACACCCCTAACGCCACTAAACATTTGTTGGTGCAAACAAACCAGCT
Organism: Siphateles boraxobius; assembly: GCF_051911475.1. Classification (NCBI taxonomy): domain Eukaryota; kingdom Metazoa; phylum Chordata; class Actinopteri; order Cypriniformes; family Leuciscidae; genus Siphateles; species Siphateles boraxobius. The sequence goes on from NW_027509042.1 coordinate 28,388,668, forward strand.
TTGCTGTTTGCGCAAATATCTTATCCATGCTGCACAGATTTTATGTCTAAGTGGTTGAACTTGAGTTGTATTCTCATTACATTAGTACTTTTAATGTAGAAAAAAAAGCTGGACACATGCTACTGAAGAACCTGTTTTTATTCTCTATTTAGCTGTCCCGACATGCATAAAAATCCCTGGTGATCCTGGCCGCATTAAACCAGCCATAAAGAGACCATTTCTTCCTCTGGAGGACTGTGACGCTCAGACTGAGGTAAAGAAGACATCTTTGTGTTTTTAAAAACTGACCTTTTCTTGTTCGGTTTCTTTTAAAAATCTGATTCCCTGGGTAGCGGTAGAACCAACAACACTATGTGCACAGACAAATGATCCTAAAATTTGCAGTTGCAGCATGAGTGGAGTGGAATTTGTCATTACAACACAAGATGGATGAGAGCATTGAGATTCAGTTTAGCCTGATTCCATGTATTCCAAGTCCAAATCTAATTTTGCTTCTCCAGAAAGGGGTCATCTGTCCACCTTATACAGTTGTGGCCAAAAGTGATCTCCATACAGGATATTGTTTTAATGACTCTAAAAGTTAGATTAAAACAAAATATTTCCCTCATATTTTTTTTTTTGTATATGTTACTTTTTATGGAAGAACAGCGGCCTGTTTCAGAAAAGAGGTTAAGTGAAAACTTGAGAATGTTAACCGTGAAATGAGGCAAACTCTGGGTTTTCCGTTTCAGAATGGGAGGTATGTCAAACCCGAGAAAGCAGAGTTAGTCAAGCCCGTTTCCGAAAGAGAGGAAACTTATACTCAGAGTCAGTTACCATGGTAACTTAGTCTGTGAACCTAACCTGGTCGGGAGCAGGTTTTCTTCTGTAAACCCAGAGTTTCTTGCGCTCTCCTCCCCTTTTTTAAAGAGGAAGCGGTGTTTAAACACTTTTTTCATTCTTTCTGTACATTTATTCATTGCTGTCTTTACCGCTGTTTTTACATTTTTTTTAATAAGATTAAGTCTATATAACTCCTTAACTGGCAACTGAAAATACAGTAGATTAGAGGTACATCATGTAGTTCTAAACAAATTCTACAGAATTAAACTCTGGAATTTACTGAAAATCAATAAAGTGTGTTCATCTGTGCACCAGAAGTTGACGGATCTTCCTCCTGCTGTTCTTCCACACTCTGGGGGTGGTGGGGGTATTTATTTGTCATAATTTCTGGTGTATTGAGTAGGCTACTTACAACTGCCTGGGGTTCTGTTGTGACAGGAGGCTCCAAAAGACAGATATTACCATCAGAATCTGTTGGGACCAACGAAAAACCCAACCAAAAGTAAAATAAAAGGAAATATCAAAAATACCCTATATAAAAAATAACACATTTAGACCTTTTACATTTTATGAAGGCCCTTGGATCTTCGGGGGTGACTGGCTCTGATGAAGTCCCTCCAGGAATTCCCTCAGCCAAAAATGCTGCTGCACTGCTAGACTCTGGATGCTATTTAGTTATTTAATATGTAAAATGTTTGTAAAGTCAGGTAGCCTACACCCATGATATGCTCAAGCCTTACCTAATTGAATTATGTTTTTATATTTCATTTTCAGCTGCTGCCACATTCTTTTAATGACCTAGCCTACATTAAAATTAAAATGAGGTTTAATAACATACTGTTCTTCCAGTTTCCCCTCTGATATTATAACAGTTGGGTAAGTTACTCTAAAATAGTTATTAATTACTAACTACAAATGACATCTTCAACAGTGTAATTAGATTATTTTTATTTTTTTTATTTTATTTTTTTTAAAATTAAAATTAATAAAAGATTAATGTAATAATTACCATCTCTAGAATGTATTGGTGTACTTATTACTTATTACTTTATATAAATCCCATATCAACCTCAACCACTTACCACAACCACCACAATACAAGGAGAGACAAGAAACTGCACTTTTAATGCTTTCAAATTATCAATTTACAATTGCATGAATTATTCTGGAATTTACTAAAATGTGTAGAGGGAGAAGGTTTCATTAAAAATATACCTTTTAAAAATGTATGTTAAATCAACTATTGTTTTATACAGATTTGTTCTATGGTCTATGCAGTAGCCTATTTAATGTAATTACATCAGATTTTATTTTAAATTACAGAGGAATTAAGAGTAATCCATTTAATTAAATTACAATATTTAAATTACTTGGTAATTAATTACACCCAACACTGTATAACAGTAATTACTCTTTTTGTTTGATGCTGTTGCCATGGTTACTCATATAATATCTGCGCTCCATTGATAATGGCTTTTTATAGTTGTGGTGCACGCGCTTAACTCAGAGTCAACCTACTCTGAGTTGAATGAGCTACCTTAATTAAGCTGTTCTGAAACCGAAAACTCAGAGTTTCCCATCTCAGGGTAAGTCAACTCAGAGTACAAGTTTTAACTCAGAGTTGGTTGAACCTCCTTATTGAAACAGGCCCCAGAACACTAATTTAAGATAACATAATAAGTTATTAATATTTAGTTTGTTCTCTCTTGTTTTTGTATGTGTTCATAACTTCTTTCTATGACAGCCTGGCCAAAAAATATGTTCACACAATTCGGCATGTCTCATTGTGTTATCACAAATAAAACAATTCACTCCATCACTCCAAGAACAACTGCGCAGTTGTCACGTGTCTGTCCTGTCTCGTATTGCACATGGGTGTCTTTGTTATGTTGGGCCATGTGCTCTTGTCATTGTTTGATCCCTCCCCCTCGTTACCTGATTAGTGTTTGAGTTCTTCCACCTGTTCCCGCTTGATTTGTTCCCTATTTAAGTCTCTTCTTGTTTGCTGTCTTGGTCGGATCTTTGTCTTATGTTACCCCTGTTCCTTGTGATGGTCTTCGTGTTCTTGGTCAGTGTTTGTCATTCTAGTTCAGTTCTGTTTTATGTTTCATTGATTATGTTTTCCCCCTTGTGGGTTTTTGCTTTGTGTTTTTGTTTTCATTTGTTAATAAATATCCTTTAACTGCACTTGAGTCCTCTTCTCCACTTTTTGTAAATTGGATCGTGACAGAAAGATCCGACCACTTGTGGACTCAGCAGCATGGAGGACGAGGAGTTTGACTGGGTGAATCCGGATGATAATTATATGGACGACGATTACTTGGATTGCCCGGACTACACCATCGCCACATTTGGGTCAACCCAATTTTCGTCCATCTGTAGGGACAGCTCTGGACCTACTTCTCGCCGTCACGGACGGAGAAGGAGGGGGAAATGCCCGTCTGCCCAGCGAGAGACTGTGAAAGTTCCGTCTGCCCAGCGAGAGACTGTTCACGTCCCGTCTGCCCAGCGAGAGACGGTTCACGTCCCGTCTGCCCAGCGAGAGACGGTTCACGTCCCGTCTGCCCAGCGAGAGACGGTTCACGTCCCGTCTGCCCAGCGAGAGACTGTTCACGTCCCGTCTGCCCAGCGAGAGACTGTTCACGTCCCGTCTGCCCAGCGAGAGACTGTTCACGTCCCGTCTGCCCAGCGAGAGACTGTTCACGTCCCGTCTGCCCAGCGAGAGACTGTTCACGTCCCGTCTGCCCAGCGAGAGACTGTTCACGTCCCGTCTGCCCAGCGAGAGACTGTTCACGTCCCGTCTGCCCAGCGAGAGACTGTTCACGTCCCGTCTGCCCAGCGAGAGACTGTTCACGTCCCGTCTGCCCAGCGAGCGACTGTTCACGTCCCGTCTGCCCAGCGAGCGACTGTTCACGTCCCGTCTGCCCAGCGAGAGACTGTTCACGTCCCGTCTGCCCACGTCCCGTCTGCCCAGCGAGAGACTGTTCACGTCCCGTCTGCCCACGTCCCGTCTGCCCAGCGAGAGACCGTTCACGTCCCGTCTGCCCAGCGAGAGACTGTTCACGTCCCGTCTGCCCAGCGAGAGACTGTTCACGTCCCGTCTGCCCAGCGAGAGACTGTTCACGTCCCGTCTGCCCAGCGAGAGACGGTTCACGTCCCGTCTGCCCAGCGAGAGACTGATCACGTTCCGTCTGTTCAGTCTGGGACAGAGCCAGAAATCCCCATCGGCGTGACCACCAAGGTTGTGACGGACTATCTGGAGCGTCTGGCTCGGATCTTGGAGATGCCAGTCTCTGCTGTTCCGGTCCCAGAAGCAGAGCCAGTGCCTGTTCCAGAGCCGGAGGCAGAGCCAGTGCCTGTTCCTGAGCCGGAGGCAGAGCCAGTGCCTGTTTCAGAGCTGGAGCCCATGTCGGTTCCGGACCCAGTGTTTGTGTCTGTGTTTGTGTCTGTTCTTGTAACTGTTTCAGTTCTTGTGGCTGTTCCTGAGCCGGTGTCCGCGGTTCCTGAGCCGGAGTCACCACCACGGCCGCCCGAAGGGTTCTCACCGCCACGGCCGCCAGAAGGGTTCTCACCGCCACGGCCGCCCGAAGGGTTCTCACCGCCACGGCCGCCCGAAGGGTTCTCACCGCCACGGCCGCCCGAAGGGTTCTCACCGCCACGGCCGCCCGAGGGGTCTGCTCCGCCACGGCCGCCCGAGGGGTCTTCACCGCCCTGGCCGCCCGAGGGGTCTTCACCGCCCTGGCCGCCCGAGGGGTCTTCACCGCCCTGGCCGCCCGAGGGGTCTTCACCGCCCTGGCCGCCCGAGGGGTCTTCACCGCCCTGGCCGCCCGAGGGGTCTTCACCGCCCTGGCCGCCCGAGGGGTCTTCACCGCCCTGGCCGCCCGAGGGGTCTTCACCGCCCTGGCCGCCCGAGGGGTCTTCACCGCCCTGGCCGCCCGAGGGGTCTTCACCGCCCTGGCCGCCCGAGGGGTCTTCACCGCCCTGGCCGCCCGAGGGGTCTTCACCGCCCTGGCCGCCCGAGGGGTCTTCACCGCCCTGGCCGCCCGAGGGGTCTTCACCGCCCTGGCCGCCCGAGGGGTCTTCACCGCCCTGGCCGCCCGAGGGGTCTTCACCGCCCTGGCCGCCCGAGGGGTCTTCACCGCCCTGGCCGCCCGATGGACTTTGTGTTTCGTCCTGACCGCCCGATGGACTTTGTGTTCCGCCTTGGACTCTCAGGACTAAGCGCCTTGTCCCTCCCGTCCCGCCCTGGTCTGTCCCTCCCGTCCCACCTGATGGAGCGTCTGGTAGCCGCTCCGTAGGGAGGGGGTAATGTCACGTGTCTGTCCTGTCTCGTATTGCACATGGGTGTCTTTGTTATGTTGGGCCATGTGCTCTTGTCATTGTTTGATCCCTCCCCCTCGTTACCTGATTAGTGTTTGAGTTCTTCCACCTGTTCCCTCTTGATTTGTTCCCTATTTAAGTCTCTTCTTGTTTGCTGTCTTGGTCGGATCTTTGTCTTATGTTACCCCTGTTCCTTGTGATGGTCTTCATGTTCTTGGTCAGTGTTTGTCATTCTAGTTCAGTTCTGTTTTATGTTTCATTGATTATGTTTTCCCCCTTGTGGGTTTTTGCTTTGTGTTTTTGTTTTCATTTGTTAATAAATATCCTTTAACTGCACTTGAGTCCTCTTCTCCACTTTTTGTAAATTAGATCGTGACAGCAGTATGCTTACAAATTCTTTAACAATTTTTCAATTATATTTGATTAAAAGGATGTGTCAAATTTCCTAGGCTGGACATCACTTTTGGCCACTAATTTGCCTCTCTCATTCTTTATTTTCTCTGTCTGTCTTTGACCAAGTTCCTAGCTAGTAAAATAGGTTGGTCAGTAAAATAATCTCATCTGTGTGAGATAAGCAGCTGTTATTGTCATCCTGTCTTTTGTTTGCTTGAGACAATTTTTACCAATTTTATAATACCAAAATGTATTTTGTTGGTTCTATATACATATTAATACAGTACAATGTATTAACAAAGTGGAGAGAAATATGCAATATGATCTCAAATGAACATCATTGGATTATACCTATCTCTCTTACCTTTCTATCTTCCATCCAGGTCCTGGTCCTTGCTGCTGCGCAGTCGGGTGCAGATAGCCAATCAAAACGCAGTTCTCTGAGCAGCACCTGTTCCGTCTGTGGAAAGCATGTTCACCTGATTCAGAGGATCCTCGTTGATGGCAAACTTTATCATCGGAACTGCTTCAGGTGACTGGCGGACCACCTAGCATAATATCGGCATCAGACGAAAAGTTGTTTCTTTTGTTTATTTTCTGTCTATTGGTGTAATGCAGTCCAGATTTCATCTCAGAATAATGTTCTGAATTTGCATTTTTGGAACAAAAATTCCTTTGGAACATTCCTTCTGCTGTCATCACTTTTTTGAATGAGAATTTCTGCTTTCGTTTCAGATGTAGGGAATGCAGCAGAACTTTACTGCCTGGTTCTTACAAGTTCACAGAAGATCCTGGATCATTAGTTTGCACACACCACTTCACTAGCTCTGTCTCCACCAATAAGAATGGTCATTCAGATACAAGTAATCGACTAGTCACATTAACCTCAACAAGCCCAAAAGATCCACACAGTAAGAGTTTAGAATCTAAAGCATCACACAGCGATGTTGAGATCACCCCAGTGAGAGAAGAAAAAGAAATAAATGAAATAGAAGAAGCAATAAGAGAGCAGCCAGATAGCAGGTCAAATGTCGAGATAGAACCTCGTTCTGCTAGTCCACCAAATCCTTTTGATGATTCTGAAGAGGAGGATCAGGACACACAACAAGAAGACCAAAAGCTATCCGCTAATGTGGCCAATGGCGATGGGCCAACAACCAAAGTGAAGGGTACAGCAGCAGAGGGTCGACCAGTACCAGCGCCTAGACGGGTATTTGAGCCCACCCCTGCTCCTCGCCCTATCCAGAGGCTACGCCCACCCAGACACTCTGAAAGTCCTTATGTCAATGGTGAGTAAAAATGTCTAACATAAAATAAAGTTATTTACATGTTTTACATGTGAAAAATGTTTTTACCTATCTGTTAATTGTGTCTTTAGAAAATGCTGACACTCCAATTCCTCAAGTTCCTGTGCCAAAAGAAAGATTGCACTCACCTGTTCGGTAAGATAATTCCTGGTCCGGTAAGATTTCGTTTCCATTTCATGTACACTACTAGCCTGGCAAGCCAGACCCACATCAAGATGTTAGGTCTGGGAACTCACCATTGGCATGCCTCAATCCGAGGGGCGGGATAAACAGTTGTCTTTTCTGCTGAATTTTCTGAAATCATTACTTGAATCATTTGCAACGGTGGCTGCCCCAAATTAAATTTTGGTTTTTAATAAATGTAAATTTAAATTTTTTGGGTGCCTTGACAAGTCAAAACTTGTCAACAAAAAAATATATATACATAGATATTGAATGAATTTCAGTTTCCCCTGGAAATAGATCAAACCACTGTTACACAAAATTAATGAGAAATTAATACATTAATGACACATTCACAGATTGAAGGGTTTCAGTCAAAAAAATATTTATTAAAACAGTTTAAATAAAAAAAAACTTTTTTTTCCCTGCTTCACATGACAAAGGACAGCTGACTGAATTAAAACAATCCGTGTGTCATTTGTTCAGTCGTTTTTTTATTTAATACTGAAAGTAGACAATTAGAAAACATTTCCTTTTTCGTTTTTTTTCCCCTTCTTTTTTTCCAAAACAAAAACAGAAAACCAAGAATTCAGCTTGATTTTTCTTTTTTCGTTCTGAGGTAGAAAAATCACATCACATCATTGAAAAAAACGCATTTTATTATTAGCCTATTCAGAAAGGGTGTAAAAGACCGTTAAATAAAATAGAACATTAACATTATAAACAATATTTATAACATATAGGCTATGCGTATTTTACTTCCCTTTACTCTAGCCTATTTAAAATCCTTAAATTAATGCTATTCTGAAAACAACAAGAATGAAAAATAAGTAACGTTAGCCATGTATAATAAAAATATACATAGCCTATAAAAATAGCCTAGTGTCCCCTTTATTACAAACAACATTTAGCGTATTTTAAACTCCAAGCCTAAAGGAATTTATTTTAATCGAAAACTGAAACTGTAGCGACGTTGGGTTCGCGCATCTCTCTTTCGGTCCAACGTTTCCATATTTGCAATGTAACATTTGGAATTTGGATGCTAAAATTTCTAGCGGTGTTATTAATGTAAAGAAGGTTTCCTACTTTAGTCAAGTCCCTTATTTATTTGTTTATTTATTTATTTATTTATGAACATTCATTAGAGGATCAGCCCCATGAGATGAAACATCTCGTTTTCATGGGGGTCCTCTATCCTTATAAATCAGTATCTTCACAGTAAGGGAAATTAGTTTGGAATTACAGCAAGTAGGTAGTGACTGACGGCACAACCTTTAATATTGTATATAACAGACAATTAAATTAAGCAGAATAACTTTTTATATGATTGGTTGACTGTTTTATTTTAATAATGAACAGGCAGGCTACGATGTCAAGCTAGCAATGCGGCGCCATTACGTGGACTTGTTCTTCAGCAGGGGAAATAACTTTTAATACTCTGTCATTCAATACTCTGTCATTCGAAACAGTAAAATATATATTTTTATTTATGTACATTCAAAATTACAACAAAATGTCATATGACTTTGAAAAATAAAGAAAACAACATGATGCGCGTCTCGGTCTCCTTGAACATCTTTCTGGCGCACACCAAAAATGAACCAAAATCTAAATAGCCTTTCTTGGCGCATCTCAACATTTAGATTATTTGAAGTAAAATGCATTATATAGGGCTAAGTCACTTAGGAATAAATCACAGCGTGATTCATGATAAAAACGTGAATTTACAGTCCGGAAAATATAAAATAGCAAATTATTTCACGGACCAACTGGCACTTGAGAACTGCTGGTCTATACAGAAGAAAGCCCTGTCTAGACTCTTGCCCGGTACGGGTTGTGTCGAGCCATTCGTTAGTCTGGTTGTTTAATGAGAAAGAGATGAAATGTAGTTGCAATAAACGCGTTAAGAATCCGCACATCAGCTGCTGCAGCGAAGGACTCTTATTCTGCTGTGCGGAACTGAGGAAGAAGCATAGACTTAAAAAAAAATGGACAAAGCGTCTGTGACGTCACCCATAGACTTTCTGAATAACGGTTTTGAGGCCGTTTATGGGGGGTATGGGTGGCGCCATCTTTGAAAATTTTGGGAAATCCTAACCCTGCCCACCGTCTGGCCAATCCATATATGGGTAAAAGGGCGGGCTTTGTGTGAGCCTGAGCCGGCCGGTGGACGCGCCTCTTCAGCCAAGCAGCGGCAGCCTCAGCTATCTGTAACGTTATAAGATCAACTGGCAGACTAGGCAGTGTTGCCAACTTTTCAGACCCCTTTAGCGACATTTTTTTCAAAAAAGCGACTAGCGACAAATCTAGCGACTGTTTAGACAAACCTTAGTAACCTCCAGATGTTGCCAGTACTGTTCTGTGAGCGTGAGCTCTTGCTTTCTCCCTGCCGTCACCCTCTGCGTCTAACTTGTTCAGTGAATGGCTGAGACGAGCAGCAGCACATTCATGTGTTGAGCGCACGCCAGTTTTTTTGTTTTTCTACGGAATTTTCATTTATCTGCTTTTCTTTTTATATATTTAAAGAGTTTTGTTTGACCATTTTCATTTCATTTCTTTTTTTGTGCTTATCACTTTTTAAACTCACTATCACAGAGCTTTCACCCAGTTCCCGAACGCTCTCAATTCAGATAATTTTACATATAAAAAAATTTGTCATTCACTATATCATAGCTACTTGTTCTATTTTCTGACAAAAATAATATAGGTAATGAGAACAGCTTTATTGGACTTTCGGCTATATTATATTATTATATTATATTATATTATATTATATTATATTATATTATATTATATTATATTATATTATATTATATTATATTATATTATATTATATTATTCAGTTAGCAGACGCATTTGGGTGTTTCTGCAACTACGGGCACTTTTAAATCCCAGCAGTGAAATTTTGGATTTATGTTAAAATTTGTCATTTGATGTTTCATAAATATATTCACAGTGCCATTACACACCTTGACAAAAAATATAATTACTGATTAATGTGATTAAATATAATATTATGATGCATTTATAGCTCAAAACACCATTTTTGCTAACGTCCCACACCTCTGGTCTCAATGTTGAGATACATAAAATAAGCTAATTTAATTACAATTTGACATTATTTCAAATGGAATTGTTTAATATACAGATTCATTTACAGCATCTCAAAATTCTTTGTATTATTTACTGATCATTTTTATGATTTTTTTAACTAAATGTGCCTGTCCCACACTTTTGAGTCCTCACCGCAACAATGAAAAAAAGCTTTTATAATGAAATTTTATCGAACACAAACAAGTCTAGTTTCTGTGGAAACAGAAATTAGCACTTGAGCACATTGCTGACAGACTGGGCAACCACACTACCTACCGACACATGATGTCATTACCGCAACACTGCTCTATTTTCATTTTTTTTCACATTTTCATTTGCAAAAAAATATTTTTACTAGTGATCGACCGATATTGATTTTTTATAACCGATACCGATACAGATTATTTGCATGTGTATGTGCCCGATAACCGATATGCAGAACCGATATTTATTTACTGTTATACTTCTGTTTTCGGCACAATTATTACAACACAAATGAACTGAACAAACCATTTTATTTATAACAATCACTCCCTCCTTGCATACAAAAAAAAAAACCTTTATATTTATACACAAATAAATAGAGGGGTCTGAGTCTAAAAAATAAAGTGCACTGTTACTAAGTGTCTTTGTTTAAAAATAAAAGCTTTGAGGTAAAAAATAAAGCACAAAAACTATTCTAACATATTTGGATATGTTTATTTGTTTGCATAAATGGTAAACTAATCAAATTACAATAAAAACATTTATATTATTACATTATATAATTTATATCTAAATTATACATATCATTTATAAGCATCAGAAGCAACAATGTTAACAATAGGCAAAATAAATGTTAAAAGTCTAATGTTTTCATATGGAAAAAATAATTGACAGGGGAGTCATATCACCTTTGCAGAAATGTAATTCATTTTAAACAGTTTTAGAAGGTTTATGTGCCGTTTAATAGGTTTAAACTAAGAGTGAGGAATAATTCATGGGTAATATTAATTCACTGCATAATATTAGCTGGAATAGCCTATAACATCAGGAAAGTAACAAACAAAACAGCATATACATCATTGCATTTTCCAACTAGTATGTTATTAATTATTATTAATATTTTTGTCAGTCTAGATCATGAAATGCTTTATGACAAAGTGCTGTTTATCTATGCATTTACACATAACTATGTAAGGAACTCAGCTTTTTGGAAATATTAATAATCAATAATATATTGTTATTATTAATTATAAATATTTGGGTCAGTTAATTGGATTAACTTGATGTGGCTGAATTAATATTACAATCAATTAATCAGTTCTTCCAACGAACTCTTTTGATTATTAATTTATTCTAATAAAGGGTATCTTCCATGGCCACCGAAGAATAATTATTTCTTCGCCTGTACAGTACTTTGAGCCAGTAGCAAAAACCGTGATCGTAAAGTGACTTGTATTGCAAACAAAACAGAACCAAATACATATTATGTACAAGTTTTATTAACTAAATATAGATATTTATATGAATATAAATAAACTAGTGCTGTGCGTTAAACGCGTTATTAACGGCGTTAACGCAAACACATTTTCACGGCGTCAATTTTTTTATCGCGAGATTAACGCTCTTTTTGGCCTAGCAAACTTTGTATTTTTTTCACATGCTGTTGCAACAACTAGTAACGTTAGAAAAACTACAACATCACACCGGATAGCTAGACCGGAAACAAAACAACAGGCACGCCGCACGTACTTGTTTGGGCTTACGCGCCGGCCAAAGAGTAGTAGGCTAACGGTACGTTTTGAGTGGATGGCGCGAGCGCGAGACGCCGATCTAGAGACGTGCACTCTCAACGCAATAGAGTGCGGCGCGGGACTAGATTTGATGGCCGAGTGCGAGGGCGGGCTCGAGCGGTAATGCACTCACTCTGTGTGCGGATACGGGAGAATAAAACGATTCGCGGGACTCCCGCAAACTAGAAATATCTATGAATAAAACATAAAAACTAATAAATTTTTATTCATATGTTGCAGAAAAGCAACAAGAACAACTAAAACAAAATAGAAACGATTTACAGGCCAGAGTTTCTTTTTATAACATGTTTGCAGCGTTGAGGGATGTAGCCAATCACAGACATATGTGTTGATTTCTTGAACGCAATGGCCAATCAGAAGCATTTAAAATAGACTCCCCTCACCGCTCAAAACAGACTTTTTGTTCAGTGCTGAATTCTGTAAGCTGGCAAATCCTCAAATTATAACAAACAAAGTGTATATATTATGAAAGATGCATTGTGCAGTCAGCTTCACTGATAATAACAGATGTGTGAGATTGCGATGAACTGATGTCAGCTTTTTAGGAATTATTAAGGGAGCGCACTTTGCGCGCATTCAGTCATGCCAAACCATGCACTCAGTAGCCTGCTTGCTTTTATTTTATAACAGTGGTTTGTGTGTTAATGCTTTAATAACAAATAATTTATCAGGAGCATTTATGCTGATGTGTATGGTGGCGACACGTAGGCGAAAGTATTTGGAGGTAGCCTACAAAAAAAAGAGTGTATTTGCGGGCGGGAGCGGGACAAAAATGTTGCGGGCGGGAGAAAGTAACATAGAAAATAGTTGAGAACGTCAGTTATAACGACCCACGTATGAAAAAAATGGACGGGTTTAAATCGGGCTCGGGCTCATAATTACAGTTTATGTGTCGGGCCGGGCTCGGACACAATGCGCACGGGCTCGGGTCAGGCTTGATTTTTTGGGCCCGATCTAAGCTCTACAATGGATGACTTCAGACAGAAGCACATGGATACCACAGCTAAGAACAAACTTACTGCTGATCCACTTTTCCATGTTGATAAGAGCATTAAAATTAGAAAAAATAATGAGACAAATAGAAATCAAGGGACATTTAGAATAGATAAAAATGTGCGATTAATCGCGAGTTAACTATGGCATTAATGCGATTAATCGCGATTAAATATTTTAATCGTTTGACAGCACTAAAATAAACTAAACAACATACACACATGAATACATAAATAGGTTAGTGATAGGATGAAATTGGAAACCGGAAGAGGGTCTATGAGAAGAACCATCAGAATTTCATTTTCACATTTCATTGAATTGAATACTTGCATTTGTAATGGGAACAATTCTTGAAGTTGTTGAAAATTGGAGTCGTTGATGGTTACGGCAGTGTCAAGTGGAAGTTGGTTGAGCGTTCTCTTTCTCCAGGAACGCATGACTGGTTTGGTGAAGGCCTGGGACTCTGTTGAGGCCACGCCGAGCACCCAGGAGAAGTGAGGAAGTCGGAAGGATGGGTGATTGGAGTCGTTGTTGGTTGGAGTCTTTGTTCCTAAGCTCTTGAGATTGTCCTTGGTTCTTTGTGAGAGAGTCATCTCTCTCCTGCCTGAGCCCATATCTGGTTGGAATCGAGGCCTGCTGGGCCCTGGGGCCCCCGTGGAGGGGGAGGGGGTTCCCCAGTAACACCAGAACAGTGTTCCGGCTGGATGAAAGAACTAAGAGAGAGAGGTCACATGTGGACTGTCTCTAATAAGGCCTGGAGAAGATCCTCCCCTAAGGGTTGAACTCGACCAATCAGAAAGGGGACATGTCTGAGAGGGAAAGTGGCTCTTAGTTGATTTACGGATCTTTGTCCCATAATATGATTATACCTTCATTAATGCTAAAATAGCTATAACACATCCACACTGCATTCTAGAAGAAGGTGATGTACATCAAAGTGTGAGTCATTAAATGAGGATTATTTAGGTAGGAGGCATTATACAGGTGAGATTACATTGATCGTTAGTTGGTTGTATACCAGGATACATACCATAATATATACCTAATAGTACACGAGACAGTAAACCATTTACACTGTTTCTTTCACAGTTTTATGCATGTTCATTTATAGATCAGTTAGTCTATGATTAACGCAGCAAAGTCTGTTTTAAAGAGGGTTTCTGTTTCATAGTCTCTCTCTTGAGTATGTGGCCACATTCCTCGGAGGTCGTAAAATCTCCTTATCATGCCCTGTAACATGACACTGTTTCTTTCACTTGTGTTTGTTCATTTGGGCTGTGTGAGGAGTTTCATAAACCTTTGTATATAATGAATAAATAGTATGTGTCTGATTGGTCCATACCCTACAGATCCCCCCTCTCGATCGTTGTTGTCCCCCCTCAAGGACAACCACGAGCGAAGTTGGAAGTGCAGAGAGATCGGACACACACTTGTCATAGAAGGCTGGAAGGCCATGGTGGCCTCTGGTTGCTCGTGTCTTCTGGAGCGTTGGTCGTTCCACGGCTGGTGATGTGGACAGTAGCCAAGTCCAGGTCTCTGCAGCAGGTGTTGAGGCAGCAGGTGTTGGGACATTCTGAAGTTCATTAGTTTTGGGGCAGGTGTTTCCTTGTGGTTGCAGGAAGTGGTTAGGCCTCTATGTAGCATAGAGAGGTTTTCAAGCTGACATGGTGCTGGTGGCCGGAGGTCAGAAGGTGGTTGTTAGCCTCTCTGTCACGAGAGGTCTGAAGGATTGAAGTGTTGTTCTGTCCTTATGGTGGTGCCGACGCAAGCTTGCCTAAGCTGGGGTGGGCAAGGAGTCGGAAGCTTGTACCTTACAGGACTCCTCGGGTGAGTCCTGTGCAGGGAGCTATTTTGCGTGTGTCACCGGCTCCAGTAACTCTGAGGCAGGTGCGTCCAGCTGTCCTTGCGGAGCCTCAGATTGACACCTGTGTGAAGGGTATGGAAGAGGATGCTGTCGTTGACAGCCGTGGTCTTCCTGTGGTGTTTGCAGGTTGAGGGTGCTGTCCTCCATGGCTTCTCCAAGGGGCTTGGCTGGTACCTGGGTTGTTGCCATGGTGACAGTTCTGTGCTGGTCCTGGGCATGCTCAGTCCAGCTGCATTGAATCTGGTTCGAACCTCAGTGTCTAGCTGGTCTGTAATGCTTTGGGCACAGGTCCGCTCCTTGTGGGACGCTGTGATCTATTATGTGAGGTTGTTTACCTTCTGTTTTATACCCATAAGGTGGGGTAAGGAGATGAGAATCTTGATCACCCCGGTGTGGCTGTAACTCTGGCTTGGGTCATGGGTCGGATGTCAGCAGCCATGGGTGGAACAGTGTTCCTCGCGATGGCTTGTCAGTCTTTTCGTTCTCCTAACCGGTTAAGGTCAGGTTAAGCAGAGGATCTGCAACATTTTGGCACACCTGTGGTGAGAGACTAATGCATGACCCTAGAAAGTTCAGAGCCACGGTTTAATGGGTTCGCTAGATATGTAGCATAAAGCTAGGTATTTCATGTGTAGCTAGCTAGTGAAGTGTGTATTGTATCCTTATCATCTTAGCTGTGAATGTTAGGAGGCTAAGACTTGTGTGGTTCCGAGAGTATTTCCTGGAAAGGGCATAGCCGAGATGAAATAAATGACTTAAGATGGTTCTTATGACTAAAATATTTCTCTGGACTTAACTGGTGGTTCACTACGGCTTGACGAAGTGAAGAATAGGAGGAAAAAGGACAGCTTTCCTATTCAAATTATGCTTATTATCAATCCTCAGGACTATAGTTATGCCCTAGTAATCGTTGAAGTTACTTGTGTTGCAGGGTCATAAAAATTAGTGCACTTGTTGAAAATAAACAAAATCACAAATAAAGGTGTCTCTGGTTCCTTTCTGGGCCCTATGGGAAATGGAACCACATTTGAACAAGAGAAGAAATGGAAATAAATCATATACATGACAGTATAGACAAGTGAATAGCTGACTGCTATTATTATCGAAGTAAAATAAAAATAAAAAGGACTTAAGTAAGTGATCAAAACAGCCGGAATGATCTGAAATTGAGAGTAATCAATAGCACTAGTGACTAACCTTTAGATTTGCCTGGACCAACACTCCATAGTGGGTCACAGCTGTTGCGTGTTTAAGACCACACCGTGTGTGTCCCTCCAAAGGTTTAGTCAACATGCTGATGAAAATTCTCATAACTATAAGAATTCTTCTCTAGCTACACAGCTTACATGTAATTAAACTTGGGTTTAATTGACAGGGCATCTGCAAATTTAGCCTACAGCGCTCAGCAAGGACTATGCCTAAACTAGTGAAGGTGAAATTCAGCTGAGAAGAATTGAAAGTAAGGAAAGAGAAAAATTAGAAACCCTAAATGGGGTTAAAGAAAGTATTTTAGAATACTTTGCGCTGTATACATAAAAGCTGTAATTAAGGCTTCAAGTAAATGATGCTAACCGCTAACTGTAGAAGTTATTATGTAGCTTAGCCTAAGCTGGATTGATGCTAGGTTAGCTTAGCTTAGCTTAGCCTAAGCTGGATGGACGCTAGGTTAAGTTAGCTTAGCCACCTAGGCTGGTTTGTTTACAAAATGACGTCACGAGTTAGCACTTCCTGTGACAAGCCATTGTCATGGGAACCAGTGCATGTCAGAACAATTCAACAGTACCTGAAGAATGTCTACACATTTTACTGAGTTATGAATGTTTAAACGGTTTAAAAGGGGGCGCCTATACTTTAAGTCTTTCAAGAACTTGATGTTACATTCAGTAAAATGCTAATGTGTTTTGGCATTTGCTAATTTTACTCATGGAACTCTTCTCTTTACTTTACACAACTTATTCTATTTGTTTACAGAGTAAGGAAATAGATTTGCTGTAAGTCAAAGCTTGTCTAAGCCTATATAGTTACGTCCCTCTCATGCATAAATGCTGACTTTTCAGCGAGTGAACAGTTTTGATCACTAGGTAGTTCTCTGCTTGTGGATGCAGCTAAAAATTTAGGTGAATTACATCAATCTAACAATAATTTGTAAGGCCTTTACATTGTAGAAAGGGGAGCATCACCCAGGTCTACGTATATATAACACTGTCCTGAGCTTTCTTTGTCAGAAACAGGTTTAGCAATACTGCAATTTGGATTTCTTTAACCAAAGCAGGATAGATATCGGTACAGTTTACAAGCTGCTGAGATGAGATTCCTTTGTCAAACAGACTTACGCTTTAATGCTGAACTTACTGATACCAGTTGGAAATCTAAGACTCTTTCACTTACAGTAGAGATGTCAATTCCCGCTATCGTTTTATCTGCATTTAGACAAGCCAGCAACCAGTGATCAAAATGCGTATCGCATGTTGTGTTCCAGTTGGACCGCAATGGTCAAATGCACGCCTGTAGGTTAACAGTAGTTTAAAACTCAGGTGGTTTTCCTACACTATGGCGTCAAGGTATGCCCTATTTGGAGCTAGCGTTTCCTGTAACCCTTCATTGTCATGGAAACTAATGTGTAGCAGTGCCAATTCAACCAGCATGTAGCAAATGTTTGTTTCAAAAGAGTCATGCATAGTCTGTTGGCAGGTGAGGCTTACACGTCCATTCAAGATTTTCTTTATATCAGTAAAATTCTACTTTTACTAATGCAGAGTCTTGCTGCTCTTTGAGCACACATTTTCATCTACTTTAAAAGTTTTATGGCCTATGTTGACCAGGGACTTTTTAACGGAGTCTTGCATTGTTTTCATGCTGTGTGCCTTCTGGCTTTGCAGTTCAGAATCAATGGGGTCTTAGGAACCTTTTCTGGGGAGGCCTTCTGTGTTAGAGGCCTTCTGCATCAGGTCACGCATCGCTGAGTGGGCATTGCGTGGGGGCAGGTGAAAATATGGTGACTAACTGGTTTTGGAGGAAAAGTTTCTTGAAGCTGGTGTCCTCCTCCGTCACAGGTTCGTTGTAAGTTCCACAGAAAACTCGTTCGGAGTCGGTGGTGGTAGCACAGGCCCTTCTAGGTCTGTCCTGCTTGGTGTTTTGGCAGGGCCCAGCTGGGCTGGATGTGTCTAGATCAGATGGAGTCTGTCTCGGTGTGCCACACCGGCTGCAGGTGCAGACTGCAGGTGAAAATCAATGTCTCGTGGATTGGCAGGGATGTCTCTGACCTTTCACTTGAGATTGTTGAGTGTCACTTCATGTGCCATTTCAGGGATTGTCTGAGTTACCTTTTCCTCCTGCAGCTGCAGGGGCTTTCAGGACACTGTCTGGTGAAGTGTTAAGCCGAGGGCTTTGGCTCCTCCCCCCCTTTGTGCAGGGCTGGGGAAGCTTACGCTGCTAATGTGAAGGTCAGACGGGTCCATCTTTCTTGTGTGGTCCATTTGCAGTGGGTTGGACTGTTGCAGCTCTCTTTGGACCACATGGAGTGCGTCAATAATGTTACAGCATCGCTAAGTCAGTGTTCGGACTTCCGCTGCACATTGATGGCTTTAGCTCTCTTTGAGTTCAACCATTTCTTTAAGTTCTTTGAGTGAAACAGTTCTTTACCCGTCGGTTTGCAGGTGCTCAGAGCTGTCGTCCGCCTGAAAACTGATGATCTCTTTCAGTTGCTCTGCTCTGTCAGGGTCCTTGCATCTGTCCTGTGCCTTCTCCCGTTGAGCAGGGTTCGTTCTCTGTGGAGTCCTGTGGCTGGCAGCGTTAGTTCATTTACCTCCTGTTTGAGGCCTGCGGGAGCATAGCCAAGGAGAAGATAATGCTGGTCAGCTCTTGGTGGCTCAGGCTGGGTGTCAGACGTCTGCTTTCATTGTTGCCTAACTGTTCCTTCCTCTGCCGTGGCAGGTCGTTGCCTGCTTCAGGCTGAAGGATGTCCATGACACTGCTCTGCCGGGTCTTCAGGTGGTCCTGGTGGCAGGGCTGGGTGTCTGAGGCCTACTGGAACACTTGTGGGAACACGAGAGAGAAATGGCAAAGGCAAATGCAAGTTTCTACAGAGGTGGTGAGCTATCTGTGTGGGAGAATGGCTATGTGGAGCAGCTAAAATTTAGTGTTGGTGAGCACACACAACAAAAAAAAAAAGTTTTGAGTATCTTAGTTGACGTGCTTTAAGCAGCAGCGACTGATGACTGGGCTCTTACATGTCATAACCTATTACTCAAAAATGCTGATGGTTCTTCTCACATGTTGTGCTACGAGAGTAACAGATAGAGCAAAACCAAAATAAAACAATGGGATGAAACCAGAAAAGAAGAGGAAGAAAGGAGAGTTTTACCTATTTAGGTTTAGCTAGGAGACATAGGTAAACAGGAGTCACTTATGGGTTATGCTGCTGTTAGACTAAGCTACCAGGGACACATCAGACATCTCAAGGTCCAAAAGAAGAAGAAACAATGGGAAGTGTTTCCAGTTCTGTCTGGGGCCTACTGTGCGTTTGTATTTAGCCGTACTTCATGTACTTAGCTTGGTGCTAAGGAGTGAGGATGGGTAAAACACAGACAGGAAGTAGGATATTAATGACCTGTGTAACTCGCTATGGAAACAACAGTCGCTAGATATTGTAATCCTATAGAGAGAGAGAAGATGAGGATAGTGACTAGTGATCTAAAATAAGGTAAAGGTAAAGTTAGAACGTCCTTATAGCTCTAAGAAAACTAAAAGGAAAGGGAAGCGTATCAAGTAATTTAATTAAATTTCAAATTTAGTTAAGCCCTTCTTTTTTTCTTTAGCTGAATATAAGAATTCAGGCTGAAACAAACGTAAATAACTAAATTGAAATAAAATTAAAAAAAATGTATGTAAACATTGTGTGTTCTCATAGCTCTAGTAACTAGAGGGGAACTTGACTAAGCAAATTGATTTAATTAAATTCCCAATTTAATTAAATTCAATTTAACTGAATAAGACTATTCAGGCTCAACAGGTGTAAATACACAAAATAAAATAGGGGTAGATTTAAGTAAAAATAAAAGAAACACAAATAAAAACCCAAAGTATCTGGGTTTCAATCTGAAAGTGAAACCAAGAGGAAGGGGTCGAGAGAGAGAAAGAGAGAGAGAAGAGGGTGGTTTAACCCTCTTATGATACGTGCTTCGTGAAGCTCTGACACCAGGGTGAATCATTCGTCTCAAATCATTCGGAGTGTATCACTGCTAAGGTCACGTGATTTTATTAAACTGGGTTTTGTTATGCGTCATAGCTGTTTCGAAATTGTTTTAAATTTCAACGGTTCGTGAACCATTGTGTATCTGGTCTCTATGTGATCTCGTATCACTTTATAGATTCGTACACATTTAATGACGCATTTGATAAAGGGTCTGATTGACTTTCAAGTCAAGCTTTCATAAAACGAGCCCTACGGTTTACTAAGATATTATGCCTTGAAAGACACCTCATATTAAACGATATTAGGTAGCTCGCGGATTGCCATTACCTGATTACACCTTTTGATAAAACCTTTGCGATTGGTTTGTAAAAGGTGTTCCGTTGATTTGAGTTTCCGCTACACTTCCACTGTTTTGACCAGCAGGGGTCGCCAGCGAGGGTGCTTCAAACAAAGAATCATTTGTGACTCAGTTGACTCCTTTGATTCAAAGCCTCGAAGAGCTTTGACTCTCATTACTCGTGTTCAAATCACTCAGTTCAAATCACGCAAAATCTATAGTCTTTGGTTTAAGGTTACACTTTACGCTCTAACGTGTCTAAGTTTTTAGGCGGTGCTAAAACTATCACTCGAGGTAGAGGGTTTTACTTGTAAGTCATGCGTGTAAGTTAGGATTGAGGGAGCTATTGGCTACAACCGTCGCTTGTTTACACGAGGGTCTGTGAGATTGGTGCTGTTGTCAGAAAAACTAGATAGGAACGCCTGCTCGCGTTCCGGACGCAATGCAAACCAACAACACAGATCGGCCGGAGCAGCGGACGAGCTGTGCTGACAGTTTGCACTGAGTCTCTCGCTTAGACACGACGTTGCGTGTGAGTGACTCTTTTTAACAAATCAAAACAGCACCATTCTTTCACAGACAATGGCAAATTACTAGTTAGCTAAGCTAGAATTTATACCACTAATTCGACGCGATTGTTTCATAGGAGCGCTTCAGCGGTTTAATATGAATACAATGACGTAACGCATAATAAGGCCTTAATCGGTGATTGAGGAACATCGCTCAGATCACATTCAAAAATGCTGAAAATGGAGATTTCTTCGTCCATATCAGGTTAATTAGTTCTGGTACCATTTATGCGCGCGGCTAATCTGAGATTTCTTCGTCAGAGAAGGCTTATGCTCGATTTATATCTGAAATTAGGCTTTCTTCGCTAATATCAGGAGTTTCTTATCGTACGATTTAAATATGCATTATAGCATTTGTGAACTTTCTGCCATTCGTAGGAAGGCATATTCAAGCTATAGTTTTGCTGATTTACTCAGAAACTTGTACGTGCATGTATGAGATGTTAATAAAACTTATGGGACAACATATGATTGATTACTGTCTGCTTGCATACAATGTTTAATACGATGCCTTAAAATTCTCCACCATATATGTAAGGAACTCAGCTTTTTGGAAATATTAATAATCAATAATATCTTGTTATTATTCATTATAAATATTTGGGTCAGTTAATTGGATTAACTTGATGTGGCTGAATTAATATTACAATCAATTAATCAGTTCTTCCAACGAACTCTTTTGATTATTAATTTATTCTAATAAAGGGTATCTTCCATGGCCACCGAAGAATAATTATTTCTTCGCCTGTACAGTACTTTGAGCCAGTAGCAAAAACCGTGATCGTAAAGTGACTTGTATTGCAAACAAAACAGAACCAAATACATATTATGTACAAGTTTTATTAGGCAAGGCAAGGCAAGGCAAGTTTATTTATATAGCACATTTCATACACAATGGTAATTCAAAGTGCTTTACATAGAAGAAATTAAAATAATCAAAAGAAATCAGAATAATTAAAACAGTTTAGAATAAAAGATAAAATACAGAAATCAGAATAATTAAAACATAAAATAAAATACAGTGCAAACAGTCGGACGAACAGTGGCACAGTGCTCATTCAGTAAATGCACAGTTAAACAGATGTGTTTTGAGTCTGGATTTGAATGTGACTACTGTAGGAGCACATCTGATCTCTTCTGGAAGCTGGTTCCAGCTGCGGCTGGCATAGTAGCTAAAAGCAGACTCGCCATGCTTAGAGTGAACCCTTGGTATTTCTAGCCGATGTGATCCTAATGATCTGAGTGATCTGTTGGGTTTATATTCACTGAGCATATCTGCAATGTATTGAGGTCCTAGGCCATTGAATGATTTATATACCAGTAATAATACTTTAAAATCAATCCTAAATGTAACTGGCAGCCAGTGTAAAGACCTGAGGACTAGTGTGATGTGTTCATATTTTCTGGTTCTGCTCAGAATCCTAGCAGCAGCGTTCTGTATGAGCTGCAACTGTCTTATGGTCTTTTTGGGAAGGCCAGTGAGAAGTCCATTACAATAATCCACCCTACTGGTGATGAAAGCATGCACAAGTTTTTCTAAGTCTTGACTGGAAACAAAGACTGTAGGTATGCGTTCACCTTGAGAACTTCATCTTTGTTTCCAAACGCAATGACTTCAGTTTTGTCTTTGTTTAACTGAAGAAAGTTTTGGCACATCCAATTGTTTACTTCATCAATGCATTGGCAAAGGGAGTCAATGGGGCTGTAATCGTTAGGCGATAGGGATAAGTAGAGCTGTGTGTCGTCTGCATAGCTATGGTAAGCGATTTGGTTCTTTCTCATTATTTGGCTCATTGGGAGCATGTACAGGTTGAATAGGAGTGGCGCAAGAATTGAGCCTTGAGGGACTCCGCATGTCATGGATGTCCACTCAGACTTATGGTCTCCTATACTCACATAATAACCTCTGCCTCCTAAGTATGACCTGAACCATTTTAGGACTATCCCAGAAATCCCGACCCAGTTTTCCAGCCTGTCAAGAAGTATTTTGTGATCGACAGTGTCAAATGCAGCACTGAGGTCGAGTAGTACCAGCACTGATAATTTGCCTGTATCAGTATTTAAGCGAATATCATTTATTATCTTTATGAGCGCGGTCTCTGTACTGTGGTGCGGTCGGAAACCAGATTGAAAATGGTCAAAGTATCCATTCGAGCTTAAGAATTTGTTCAGCTGATTGAAGACAACTTTTTCAATGATCTTGCCTATGAAAGAAAGATTTGAGATCGGTCTATAGTTGTTTAATATGGACTTATCCAGATTGCTCTTTTTCAGGAGGGGCTTGACAACAGCAGTTTTCAGGGAGGTCGGAAAACTCCCAGAGAGAAGTGAGGCATTTACCACTTCTAGGAGATCTGCTTCTAAGCTGTGTAACACATTTTTGAAAAAAGATGTGGGAAGTGCATCAAGGGCGCAGGTTGATGTTTTTAGTTGCTGTACGGTTTTTTCCAAAATTTTGCCATCAATTTCTTCGAAATCAGACATAGTGGCTACTTTCTCGTGCTGTTGTCTGATCTGCCTGACCCCAGCGCAACTCAAGGATGAGCTGATCACCTTTCTGATATTATTGATTTTCTCAGAGAAGAAAGAAGCAAACTCACTGCACTTTCTCACTGAGAGCATTTCACTGGGAATCTGGCTTGGGGGGTTTGTCAGTCTCTCTACAGTAGCAAAAAGAGTGCGCGTGTTGTTTATATTGCTGTTTATAATATTCGAGAAAAAAGTCTGTCTAGCTTTGCTTAGTTCCTTATTGAAAGCATGGATGCTGTCTTTGTAGATGTTATAATGGACTACAAGTTTTGTCTTCCGCCACATGCGCTCTGCTTTTCTGCATTGTCTTTTCATATTTTGCACTGCTGTTGAGTTTCTCCAAGGTGCTTTTTGTCTGCCACTCTTCTTCCTGACTTTCACAGGAGCAATATCATCAATTACACTCTTAACTTTTGAGTTAAAAGAATCAAGGAGAAAATCAACAGAGTCAGCAGATATGCTTGGTGTTAAAGATATAGCCTTCATAAATAGTACACTAGTGTTCTCATTTAAGCATCTCTTCTTGACAGACACAGATCTAGCTTCAATGGCAGGAGAGATCAATATATCAAAGAAAATACAAAAATGATCAGACAGTGCTACATCCTTAATAACAATTGATGAAATGTTTAGACCCTTACTGATAAGTAAATCTAGAGTGTGTCCACGATTATGTGTGGCTCCATGTACATGCTGAGTCAGATCAAAAGTTTTTAAAACAGTTTTGATTTCTTTTGCCATATTGTTTTCTGCATTATCTATGTGAATGTTAAAATCTCCAGCAATGGCAAAGCAGTCAAACTCTGAGGAAATTGTTGATAACAGTTCTGTTAAGTTCTCAGCAAAAGCTGGAGAGTATTTTGGAGGCCTGTAAACAATGATAAGTAAAATGCGTGGAGCACCTTTTAACACAATACCCAGATATTCGAAAGACGGGTAATTCCCAAATGATATTTGCTTACATTGATAGACATCTTTATAAAGAGCAGCTAAACCTCCGCCTCTTCTGACAGCTCTGCAGACACTCATAAAAGTAAAGTTAGGAGGGGCTGTTTCATTGAGGACTGTTGCACTGCAACTTTCTTCTAGCCAAGTTTCATTTAGCAACATAAAATCCAGGTTGTATGTGGTTATTAAGTCGTTGACTAAAAGTGATTTATTTTTAAGTGAGCGGATGTATAAAAGTGCTATATTAACTAAATATAGATATTTATATGAATATAAATAAACTAAACAACATACACACATGAATACATAAATAGGTTAGTGATAGGATGAAATTGGAAACCGGAAGAGGGTCTATGAGAAGAACCATCAGAATTTCATTTTCACATTTCATTGAATTAAATACTTGCATTTGTAATGGGAACAATTCTTGAAGTTGTTGAAAATTGGAGTCGTTGATGGTTACGGCAGTGTCAAGTGGAAGTTGGTTGAGCGTTCTCTTTCTCCAGGAACGCATGACTGGTTTGGTGAAGGCCTGGGACTCTGTTGAGGCCACGCCGAGCACCCAGGAGAAGTGAGGAAGTCGGAAGGATGGGTGATTGGAGTCGTTGTTGGTTGGAGTCTTTGTTCCTAAACTCTTGAGATTGTCCTTGGTTCTTTGTGAGAGAGTCATCACAGAGGGGGAGGGGGTTCCCCAGTAACACCAGAACAGTGTTCCGGCTG
Organism: Siphateles boraxobius; assembly: GCF_051911475.1. Classification (NCBI taxonomy): domain Eukaryota; kingdom Metazoa; phylum Chordata; class Actinopteri; order Cypriniformes; family Leuciscidae; genus Siphateles; species Siphateles boraxobius. The sequence continues at coordinate 28,413,715 of NW_027509042.1, forward strand.
GATGAAAGAACTAAGAGAGAGAGGTCACATGTGGACTGTCTCTAATAAGGCCTGGAGAAGATCCTCCCCTAAGGGTTGAACTCGACCAATCAGAAAGGGGACATGTCTGAGAGGGAAAGTGGCTCTTAGTTGATTTACGGATCTTTGTCCCATAATATGATTATACCTTCATTAATGCTAAAATAGCTATAACACATCCACACTGCATTCTAGAAGAAGGTGATGTACATCAAAGTGTGAGTCATTAAATGAGGATTATTTAGGTAGGAGGCATTATACAGGTGAGGTTACATTGATCGTTAGTTGGTTGTATACCAGGATACATACCATAATATATACCTAATAGTACACGAGACAGTAAACCATTTACACTGTTTCTTTCACAGTTTTATGCATGTTCATTTATAGATCAGTTAGTCTATGATTAACGCAGCAAAGTCTGTTTTAAAGAGGGTTTCTGTTTCATAGTCTCTCTCTTGAGTATGTGGCCACATTCCTCGGAGGTCGTAAAATCTCCTTATCATGCCCTGTAACATGACACTGTTTCTTTCACTTGTGTTTGTTCATTTGGGCTGTGTGAGGAGTTTCATAAACCTTTGTATATAATGAATAAATAGTATGTGTCTGATTGGTCCATACCCTACAACTATAACATTAGGCTATACGTTACTCAACCGCGATCGCGCGTGCAGATAATAAATAATTAATTTCCACAAAGCGGTATATTTAGATGTGTATTAGCGAAATAATTGCTATGTAGTAAATGATAATATAATCTAGGTTGTTTAAACAAGATAATCTTGTCAAAAATTTCATTCAGTGGCCGTGCTTGAACATTCCTGATCATCAACCCAGTGAGTGCTCAGCAATATGAACGAACTTTTTTTTCGAGACTAATGGTGAGCAAATACAACAGATAGAGAATTAAATTCAGCGCTTTTATTTTCAACATGCACTCATTCATGTCTGTTTTATTTAATTAATGTAAAGTTAACTCTTTATTGGGGAAGGACATGACGGATTACGCTACGTGGCTCAATGAGTTCGTCTCAATTTTTTAGAACCAAGCTGCATAAATAAACTATATCAGGCATTTATGTCTCAAATCTCATTTCTGCATGCATGTCTGTTATGTTAAATAAAGTTGAATAATTAAAGCAAAGCTAGTAGAACATATACTTTACCTGTGCACAGAGTTGTTGTTGACTGATCTCCTCAGACGCGGGCTGCAATGGTGGAATTCTCAAAACGGCCACAAGATGGTGCCGTTTATCGGAAAATCCGATATTACAAAACCGATTCCCGATTATGGGAAAATGCTTAAATATCGGGAAAAATATCGGTAAACCGATACATCGGTCGATCACTAATTTTTACACTTAAGCTGAGATGATTAATTCATTGAAATTGGAACATCTGCCATAAAAAGTTAAATATGTTATCTTTTGTGTGTATGGAAACAATTGACATCTAAGGTTACTATAAAATTTTCAAATGGCATAGAAAAAACATGAAATTCCCTATTTTGTATATAATTTTTTTATATCAGTATTTACAAAACTGCATCAAATTTGAAAAAGCTATTTTAAATATATATATTTTTTAATAGAAATTACTAAAGAAAAATGTATAAAATGAACGTTATTGTAACGTTGCGGTAAGGACACGTTTTAAGGTGACACGAAAAACATAAAAAATAAACATGTTCCAGATTAAAATCTTAACGACTACATTCTATTTTGTGTACATTTTTATATGTATTACAGACTGTGATGGTTAAAATTGAAATTCATAGAGGTTGATTTTTTTTTTTATTGGGATAATCAAGAAACTTTACTGCCGTACCATGAGTGCAGCAGGCGTAATGATATGACGCAGCACAGTTGACGGAAGGTAGCCTATTTTCAGGTGCTTTGTCATATCATTACGCGAGCTGCACTCATGGTACAGCAGTAAAGTTTCTTGATTATTACGCAGGAATGAGAGTATAGTTCCTAGCCATATCAGCCTAGAAAATCGCAACTTTACATTTTCCGTCGGCCTTAGTGCACAATCTAACTACAGAAGAGTCAAGTTTTAAATAGGAAAAATATCGAAACACTTTGGTCATTTTTTTTTTGAGAAATGCTAATGGTCTTGTCCACTTGTCCACATGTATGCTAAGCTATGCTAAAAGTGGTACCGCCAGAACCGTAGATCGGCTGAATGGATTCAAAAACGGTAAAACTCAACAGTTTAACTCTGGGGGAGTTGTAAAATGAGCCTATTTCCCAAAAAAGTGGAGTATCCCTTTAACATGGGGTCTATGGACATTTGTTCCCTTGTGGGACCTGCCCCTAGCGGATTTTCGATGTATTGCAGTTTTTCGCACTTGCGGGTAGCCTTCATTTCCTATATTAGAATTAGGGCTGCACAATTAATCGAATTTCTAATTGCGATTACGATTACGGATGCCACGATTACGTAATCGTTCAAAATCGTGATTACAAAAGAAAATCCACTCTGCGTGTCTGTGTTTAGAGCCTAATTATGTTATGAGAGGCGAATCACGACTACTTCAGAAAACCCAGCACAATAGGAAATTCCAGGCAGTGAAGAAAGTGTACAGGAAATAAAAAGTCTTTCACCTCAGAAAAACGGACTTTACTGTCCTGTCAGCCGTTATACTGTGCTTGTAGCGCGCACTCTTCAATTGCATGCGCAAATGCAGCGGCGCGCGCTGTGTATCGCTTCACTGTATAAACTGCAAAAGAAACTACGTGCATGCAACGTCATTACAATGTAAATTATTAAGTCACGAAATAAAAGTAAAATACCAATAAATCACGTGTTAGCTGAGAAGGATTTGCATGCAGGTATGATTTTCATTCTTTCAACAGTTCTTGTTAGTATTGTGTATTTACTATGGTAACTGTCGTTTCCATAACCCAAAAATGCCATTTTATTTTCACTTTGTGTTATTTTTTATATTATTAAATGACTGTGGTGGCTCATATCAACATTTTATTAAAAAAAACTAGTTTGGGACTGCTATTTAATTGCTTTAGCATAGTCCTAATTTTTTTCTAGTCTTTACTATGAGTCATTCTTACAATTTATGTGTATGTTAACTAAAGGGGGACAGTACTTGTGTGTGTTAACAATTTTTGTGTAAACATGTATTATAATATGCCTATATATATTCAATGTAAATTGTGATTTTTGTCATAATCGTGCAGCTCTTATTAGAATGTTGCCGCTTGCGAAGAACCAGGGAAGAACCAGAACCGTCTATGGAGAGCCTGTTCACTCCCTATTAAGCCCTATTGTACCGAATTTTGGTTGTAGTTCCACCAGAGTTCCACTGGGGGGCGATCGCCCTGAGTGCAAAATGAATGGAGTCTATGGAGCTATACGGCTAAATTTGTCTCTTTCACCCGATTGCCATTGAGAAATCACAGATTTGATTGTGGGTTTTGCAAGTTCAACATGGGTTATAGGTCGGAAGTTGAATGAACGAGTACTTATGTCCTTTGGATGTCTTACAGGTTGAATTGTTGTTGCCCATTACACGCTAGCATTCTGCTAATGAACGCTGATTGGTCAGTGAAGGACTGATTACGTCCAGAGATACCGCTTGATGGCATCGTGGCATCCGAAGAGGGACCAGAATGTGTGTGTGTATTTTTGGCGTGGTCTTTTAAAACAACAAAACAAAACTCTTCTAGCACGTGTATTTACCTGTGTCAGCTGTGTTTGTCGATGCCTCGAGAGAAAAGACAGTGCAGAGCGCGAAAGCAATAAGTGACTGAAGGATTGCCGTAAAGCAGTATCTCTGGCCGCACAATGTGTATGACGTCATTGACATTTTAAAAGACTTTTTAAAGCAAATAAGTGACTCTAAAAAATCTAACACCCAGCAATGATTAATTTCTTTGCATCTCCTTTTGAATACAACATTCAAATTACTAGACAAAAAATTATATCCTGAGAAAAGTGGATTTTGAGGGGTATAGCTCCATTGACCTCCATTCATTCTGCACTCATCCTGTGAGTGCCCTCATATGGAACCAGAGTGGAACTGCAACCAGTTCAGAAGCCGTAAGTTTACTGCGAGTGAAAGTTCTCTGGAAGAACTGATGACTGAACAGTTTGATCTTCGGCTGACAAATCAGAGGAAAGGGGCGTTTCATTCCCGCCCACGTGTAGAAATCGAATATTCAAGCTATTTATTAATTTTTCTACCTCAGAACGAAAAACGAAAAATCAAGCTGAATTCATGTAATGCATGTTATAAATCTTCATGTGCGTTTTTTACAAGGTATGTGCACACCCTGGGAGGTGGTGAAATGCTAATTTGAACTAATTTAGGAAATATCAATTCTGCAAATGACAATATTTGTTTTTCTCTTGCCTGTATGTTGTATTTATTGATTCTTTTTAAACTCTTTGTCTTAACTATAATTGAGGGAACTTGCTGAAATGTATAGAGACAAGAGTTAATTTTAAAATGGTATGTTCCAAGAGAGAGTGGTTTGGAGCTTAATGCAAAGGTTGTTAATGCTGCTTGAGCATAAGAAACTTTGGTCTCCAACAGTTACTGAGAGAAGTTGGTGTTAGGTTTAGTACCTCACCAGTGCTAGTTTTTAGACTGTAAAACCTTTGTTTTTATTTTTGCTCTTATCCACTGTTGCATGGACCTTTTGCACTTTTCTTGCCTTTAAAGTATTAAAGTAAAACTTCTTTTGGAACAACCTTTAAATGCATGCCTGGTATGATTCTCCTTGTGACTGCTTGGGTCTCAATCACATATTTTAAATAGAAATCATACTGTCTTTACTGTCATATTTGATCAATGTAATGCATCCTTGCTGAATAAAAGTATTAATTTCTTTCTTATCTCTAACAATTTTGAATGGCAGTGCATCACAGTTTCCACAAAAATGTTAAGTAGCAATGTTTTCAACATTGATATTAATAAGAAATATTTCTTGAGCACTAAATCAGTGTATTAGAATAATTTCTGAAGGATCATGTAACACTGAAGACTGGAGTAATGATGTTCAAAAATTCAGCTTTGCTATCACAGGAATGAATTATATTTTAAAATATATTAAAACTACTAATACTTATTTTAAATTGTAATTAAATTTTACAATATTACTGTTTTTACTGTTTGTTTGATCAAATACATGCAGCATTGGTGAGCATTAGAATCATTAAAAGAACTTTCTGATATCCTGAGTGATTTTCATTCAGTTGTAATGCATTCCTTTCCCAGCTCTAACAAGGCAAGTGACACTCCTAAACCAAAAAACCCACCCTGGCTGGCACTGGTGCAATCAGAAACAAAGAAGAAACCAGCACCTCGCCCACCCACAGGTATGGCCCTACCTTCCTGCACTGGTTCATCTCCTTCTCGAAAGGAGAAGGGATCCAGACCATCCACTCCTCCAAATCCCTTTGATAATGAGATGGAAGAGGAGCCAGAAACGGGTCCTGAAGATCCCCCTGGTCCTGTAGTGGCTAGTCATCCCTGGTATGGCATCACTCAGGCTGCTGAAGCCGCAGGTGGGGACACAAAAAGACAAAGTCCTGCCCCTTCAGAAAGTCCCGTAAGTGACAGAAGAAAGAAGCGACCTGCACCCAGAGCTCCAAATTCTTCTACATCAGGTTAGTTGTTTACAGTGTCTGACACCATACATTTTGCTTTACGGGGAAGACTGCATTTTAATTGTATCAATGTTTACTAAACTAAACACTTTGCCATGCTTGTCATGGTCAGGTGATGTTACGACAGTGGTTCCCCATTGTCCCAAAAATAGGCTTATGCTATTTCTGCTTTAAGTATGACAAAGCTGCTTGTTTAAAAAAAGAAAAAAAATTATATATATATATATATATATATATATATATATATATATATATATATATATCAGGCTTGTGCAAAATTCAGAATTTCAGAATTGGCCTGCGTTCAATTCTTGAATTGGAATTTGAATTGAATTGACTCCTCCCCACAGGAAGATGAATTTGAATTTGAATTGGAATGACAGGAAGTGGAATTAAATTCATGGCAATTCAAAGAAATTCCACACAGTCACAAAACAGAAGGAATGTGATGAATGTCACATACATTCAGTCTTAGTAAGGTTACTTTGGAAATGTAATTGCTTACTGTCTGAAGTAACCCATTATTAAATATAATCCGTCTATCATTCGTTCAGTCGTGTTTTGATTTAATATTGAAAGTAGAAAAATGAGAAAACAGTTCCTTTTTTGTTTTTTCATTTTTTCCAAAGAAACGAAAAACAAGAATTCAGCTTGATTTTCGTTTTTCGTTCTGAGGTAGAAAAATTAATAAACAGCTTGAATATTCGATTTCTACACGTGGGCGAGAATGAAACGCCCCTTTCCTCTGATTTGTCAGCCGAAGATCAAACTGTGTCGTCATCAGTCCTTCCTCGGTAGTGCACAGCAGAATAAGAGTCCTCCGCTGCTGATGATGTGCGGATTCTTAACTTGTTTATTGCAACTACATTTCATCTTTTTCTCATCAAACAACCAGACTAACGAATGGCTCAACACAACCCGTACCGGGGAAGACCCTATACAGGGCTTTCTTCTGTGTACAACAGCAGTGCTCAAGTGCCAGGGGGTCAGTGAAATAATTAGCTATTTCCCTATTTTCCGGACTGTAAAGTCACGTTTTTTATCATAAGCACGCTGTGATTTATTCCTAAGTGATTTAGGCTTAAATAATGCATTTTACTTCAGATAATCTAAATGTTGACTTTCAAAAGTAGGCGCGCCAAAAAGGCAGATCGCTGTATTTTGGTTTATTTTATGGTGTGCGCCAGAAAGATGTTCAATGAGACAGAGACGCGCTTAAGCACCGCATCGTGTTGTTTTCTTTATTTTTCAAAGGCAAGACATTTTGTAATCATTTTGAATGTACACAAATTAAAATATACATTTTACTGTTTGGAATGACAAAGTATTAAACGACAGAGTAGCCTATTAAGTTATTTCCCCAGCCGAGGAACAAATCCAAGTGATGGCGCCAGCGCATCGCGCTTACACAACATATTATCAGTTCACTTCTGGCATTACAAACTTGACACACAGCCTGTTCATTATTAAAATAAAACAGTCTACCAAACATATAAAACATTATTCTGCCTAATTTTATTCGTCTTTTGTACAATATAAAGACTGTGCCGGTCAGTCATAACTTGCTGTTCTTCCAAACTCATTTCCCTTGAAGTGCGGATGTAGCATTCATCTATATTAGGACTCGACTGAAGTACGAAGCCTTCTTTACATTAATAGTTAGCATCCAAATGTTACATTGCAAATATGGAAACGTTGGGCCGAATGAGAGATGTGCGAACACAACGTCGGTACAGTTTCAGTTTTGATTCAAATAAATGTGTTTAGGCTTCGTGTTTAAAATAGGCTAAATGTTGTTTGTAATAAAGGGCACAATAGGCTATTTTGGTAGGCTACTATGTATATTTTTTATTATACTTGGCTGCATTTTTTTTATTCTTGTTGTTTTCTTAATAGGATAGGCTACCATTCATTTAAAGATTTGACATAGGCAACAGTAAGGGGAAGTAAAATACGCATAGCATGTTATTAATAGTGTTTATAATGTTCATTTAGTATTTTATTTACCGTTCTTTTACACTATTTCTGAATAGGCTAATAATAAAATGTGTTTTTTACAACGTGACGCGCGCGTGTTTTTTACTCTAAAGGCTGATTTATACTTCTGCGTTGGACCTACGCCGGAGCCTCTACGCTATACACTACGCATTGGTTTTCATTTATACTTCTGCGTCCTTGTCCACGTTGACGCGCAATTAAGCCCAATTTTATGCGTCTGCGTCGAATCGACGGCGTACCCCGCAGACCCCTCTGCGTCTCCGCGAACCCCTCCGCCGTAGCTCGACGTGCACCTCCAAAAAATTGTGACTACGCGTCGAGGCGTCGAGACTAATCACAGCGCTTGCGTCCGCGTAGAATTGACGCGTTGTTACATTTTTGGAGAAGTGCACGTCAGGGTACGCTGAAGGTACCGCGCGCTACACACAGCCTACGGCATAGCTACGGCGTAAGTTCGACGCAGAAGTATAAATTGGGCTTTAGCATGACCCGGTGCCCCACGCACAAGCGCGCATCCTTTAGATTATAGGTTAATACATTTTAATAAAACACAAGGCCTACGTCATAAAACTCAGAAGAGTATGCATTTTAATATCCATGTTGTTCTCTGTTCTCTAGTTGTTAAGGCTGATGACAGTTCATGCGTGAACGAAGTTAGGCCTATTATAGGCAATGAATTATTCTTTCCTTTTAATATTAGTGTTTAAAATATTTAATTTACAATTAATTATATAATTTTTTTAAACTTACTGGGCGAGGGCGACCATGCTAGCAGCCATCATTTACTCTGCCATACCAACGTAGGTGAATTTAGGCTATATCTACACAGAAGAAAGCCCTGTAGGCTCTTCCCCGGTACGGGTTGTGTCGAGCCATTCGTTAGTCTGGTTGTTTGATGAGAAAAAGATGAAATGTAGTTGCAATAAACAAGTTAAGAATCCGCACATCATCAGCAGCGGAGGACTCTTATTCTGCTGTGCGCTATACCGAGGAAGGACTGATGACGACACAGTTTGATCTTCGGCTGACAAATCAGAGGAAAGGGGCGTTTCATTCTCGCCCACGGGTAGAAATCGAATATTCAAGCTGTTTATTCATTTTTCTACCTCAGAACGAATAACGAAAATCAAGCTGAATTCGTTTCTTTGGAAAAAACAAAAAAACAAAAAAGGAACTGTTTTCTCATTGTTCTACTTTCAATATTAAATCAAAACACGACTGAACGAATGATACACGAATCCGTGTATCATTAGTATTGACAGAGTTACAGTTCATTTTTCGGACGCGTTTCAGACCTCACTGACGAGAGAATGTAAAACGTGCATCATGTTTATTTTTCTTTATTTGACTAAAAGCACAACACTTTGTTTTTATTGTGAGTACCCACAAAAAAAATAGACACTTAACAGGATGTATTGCATTTCTGATGCATTTCATCTTTTTCTCATCAAACAACCAGACTAATGAATGGCTCGACACAACCCGTACCGGGGAAGAGTAGACGGGGCTTTCTTCTGTGTAGATATAAATTCACCTACGTTGGTATGGCAGAGTAAATGACGGCTGCTAGCATGGTCGCCCTCGCCCAGTAAGTTTAAAAAAATGATATAATTAATTGTATATTAAATATTTTAAACACTAATATTAAAAGGAACAAATCATTGCCTAGCATAATAGGCCTAACATTCACGCATGAACTGTCATTGAGCATGACTATCTAACAACCAGAGAACAGAGAACAACAGAGATATTAAAATACATACTCTTCTGAGTTTTATGATGTAGGCCTTGTTTTATTAAAATTGATTAGCCTATAATCTAAAGGATGTGCGCTTCTGCGCGGCACCGGGTCATGTTAAGAGTAAAACACGCGCGCGTCACGTTGTAAAAAACGCATTTTATTATTAGCCTATTCAGAAATAGTGTAAAAGACCGGTAAATAAAATACAAAATGAACATTATAAACACTATTAATAACATGCTATGCGTATTTTACTTCCCCTTACAGTATCCTATGTCAAATCTTTAAATGAATGGTAGCCTATTCAGAAAACAACAAGAATAAAAAAAAATGTAGCCACATATAATAAAAAATATATACATAGTAGCCTATACAAATAGTCTATTATTACAAACAACATTTAGCCTATTTTAAACACGAAGCCTAAACAAATTTATTTGAATCAAAACTGAAACTGTACCGACGTTGGGTTCGCGCATCTCTCATTCGGTCCAACGTTTCCATATTTGCAATGTAACATTTGGATGCTAACTATTAATTATAAAGAAGGCTTCGTACTTCAGTCGAGTCCTAATATACACAAAGGCTAAATCAGCATCTTCAAGGGAAATGAGTTTGGAAGAACAGCAGCAAGTTATGATTTTATCCCTTTATATTGTACAAAAGACCAATTAAATTGAGCAAAATAGCTTTTTATATGTTTGGTTGACTGTTTTATTTTAATAATGAACAGACTGCAGTGTCAAGTTTGTAACGCCAGAAGTGAACTGATAATATTTTGTGTGAGAGCGATGCGCCGGCGCCATCACTTGGATTTGTTCCTCGGCTGGGGAAATAATACTCTGTAGTTTAATAGGCCTACTCTGTCATTCGAAACAGTAAAATGTATATTTTATTTTGTGTACATTCAAAATGACTACAAAATGTCATGCCTTTGAAAAATAAAGAAAACAACATGATGCGCTGCTTAAGCGCGTCTCTGTCTCATTGAACATCTTTCTGGCGCACACCATAAAATAAACCAAAATACAGCGAATAGCCTTCTTGGCGAGCCTACTTTTGAAAGTCAACATTTAGATTATCTGAAGTAAAATGCATTATATAAGCCTAAATCACTTAGGAATAAAGCACAGCGTGCTTATGATATAAAAAAAAAACGTGACTTTACAGTTCGGAAAATAGGTAAATAGCTAATTAATTCACGGACCCCCTGGCACTTGAGAACTGCTGGTCTACAGAAGAAAGCCCCGTCTACTCTTCCCCGGTACGGGTTGTGTCGAGCCATTCATTAGTCTGGTTGTTTGATGAAAAAAGATGAAATGTAGTTGCAATAAACGAGTTAAGAATCCGCACATCATCAACAGCGGAGGACTCTTATTCTGCTGTGTGGAACTGAGGAAGGACTGATGACGACACAGTTTGATCTTCGGCTGACAAATCAGAGGAAAGGGGCGTTTCATTCCCTCCCACGTGTAGAAATCGAATATTCAAGCTGTTTATTCATTTTTCTACCTCAGAACGAAAACGAATAATAAAGCTGAATTCTTGTTTTTCGTTTTTTTGGAAAAAATGGAAAAACGAAAAAGGAACGGTTTTCTAATTTTTCTACTTCAATATTAAATCAAAAAACGACTGAACGAATGATACACGGATTTACGGGAATTAATGTGGTTAGGGTTATTTTATTTGGATTGTTTTATCAATGCAAAGCAATTTCCTTTTAATTTGATTAGTAACTAATTGAATTACACATTTTACATACAATAAAAGTAACACATTTTACCCACATTAAAAGTAATACACATAAATACAATTACATTAATTTTGTAATTAAATAACATAATTGCATTACACGTCACTCAACCCTGTATACATTTTGTTCTAAAATATAGATAATGATAAAATACTTGAAATAAATTACCCTCAATGTTGTTTAATTAGTTTTGTTTCAATTTTCATTTTAAATTAATCAAATAACACAAAGTGTTATTTATATCTGACATATACTGTAAAGCTTCATTGTTAAACACTTAATTTAAAATATGTATTTGAATTTCTTTGAATTGTTATTGAATTGCAATTCTGCTTCCTTTAATTCAAATTCGCATTGTAATTCTAGATCCTGTTTTTGACATCAATTCAAATTCAAGAATTGAATTGGAATTAAGGAGTCATTCTCAATTCAATTCTGAATTGTGCACAAGCCTGATATATATATATATATATATATATATATATATATATATATATATATACATATATATATATATACATATATTAGAGGCATAAGGCATAAAAATTCTGTCATCATTTACTCACCATCAAGTTGTTTCAAACTTGTATGAATTTCTTCCTTCCTTCTGCTGAAAATAAAAGAAGAATATGGCTAACCAAATAGTAGATGGGACCCATTGACTTCCATAGTATGGGGGGAGAAAATACAATGGAAGTTTAAAACAACTTGATGGTGAGTAAATGATGACAGAATTTTCATTTGTGGGTGAACTATCCCTTTAACAGAAAACTGTAGTAAATATAAATTAAAATTAACAAACAACTATTCATTTAGTGATTCCTGAAAAAAAAAACATGTTCTTCAATTAAAAACAATAGTTATTGAGGGGTAAAAATAGGAAATATTTTAATGCAGTTTTCATGCAAGTCACAGTAGAGTTATATTGCAACCCACAGAAATATAGCATTTCAATTTGAAATTAGAATATTTTTTATGTACTACTAATAATTATTAATTTAAAATACTGAGGACCTTGGTGAGCTCTGCCCCCTATTTGAGAACCACTGTGTTACAGGATATTGTAGTTGTCTAACTACTGACATCTGTATTTTTCTGTCATATATTTATTTTTCTGGATCGTTTCTTTCCTGCTGTTCTTTAGCTTTTCCTTCATCTCAGACTTCCTCTCCTGCTTCTTCTCTAGCTCCGAGCACAGAGAGCCTTTCCTCCTCTTCCTCAGACTACAGTGCTGTCCCCCAGCAACCTGTTGCTAACCAACAGGACCATGTGTTCACCAAGAGTGTATCTGAACCATCAATCAACACTCCTACTTCTGCTCTGTCCCCATCAACTGAGCTTCAGCCTCACTGTTCTCCAAACATTTCTCCTCCACCACCACCACCACCTACCAATACCAGCTCAGCACCTGCCACCCCACAAACCAGTCGCAGTCTGAGACCACCTCTACCCCGCCCCTCTGCAGGGTTAAAACTTTCACCCTCTTCACAGACACCCAGCACTCCAGGCAAGGTTAGATTTACTGTCAAGAAGTACACAGCTGTTTAAAAGTTTTGAATCAATCGAGACATTATGTTTTTGAAACAAAACACAGCATAGCGTTCTTGATCACGAATACAGTTCTTTTTAAATTAACTGTCTATTTTTATATTATATAGGACTGCAATAACTAATTGATAAAGTCGATTATTATCGATAATAACAAATTTGATTATCGATTAGTCCTGTCTGCACGCAAAAAACATCAGCCAGTCACATTGCTTTCCAGTAGTAAATAACCCATTTCTATGGACAAAACACATATGGAAAATAGCGGAGGACATAGAGTGAGCTGCTGCCGGAAAGGTACATGATCCAAGATTTCCGAAACATGAGAATTTACATTTATAAGTGCTTCAAACTAAAGCAAAATGCTGTTTAATGCCACATGTTTTCCTCTGGCATAACTTACATTCTATCTGTAAATGTTAGAAAGTCCCGCAAGTATTTCCATTTTTGCATATTGACAACAAGCGTCTTGTAAAACTTTACAGACTTCGATGAATGAGCGTCGGTGGGGGCATGGGGGTTAAATAGATGGAGCACAGTAGAACTGTAAGGAGCACAATAATTTGGACTAAAGTACACATTTTGCTAAAATGGCATTATTTTATGCAGTTTGTTTATACAGTGGCTAAGAGAGGAAGTGTAATTTGCCTGTTTGTTGTGACTCGCTAAAGTGTTGGCCAGTAATTACACTTTTTAACTGCTGAAAAATGTAACTGCTTTTTAGTGTCAAAAATATTTCATTGAAAAGTAATGGGGCAGTGGAGAAAACAAGGGTGTGTGTCAGATTTCATTGCAAGTTTTCACATCTTTGAAATTCTCTTGAATCCAGGAGCTTTCCTTTGTTCAATATCTTTATTTCATGGTCTCTCGCACTGTCATCTTCAGCGCACATGTAAAGAGAATCCATTTAATCGGAAGACAACCACTTCTGTCAGCTCTTTTGTATCCAGACCCCCAAAAGGGCCCCGTCCTGCACGACCTCCTGCTCCCGGACATGGATTTCCTCTCATTAAACGCAAAGTGAGGCACAAGAGACATCCTTTTGTTTTGACACTATAACAACTATAACTGTGGCATATATAATTTATAAATACTTGTCCTGTCATCATATTTGGTAGGTTCAGTCAGACGAGTATATCCCAGTAGAAGACATCCATGTTGAGATGAGTGACCTGGAGAAACGATTGGATGAACTGGAGCGGAGAGGGGTGGATCTGGAGAAGAGCTTACGAGAATGTTCAAATGGTAAGAGAACCACATGCTACAGAATGCTATCCAGTGTTTTCAGTGTCCCAGAGTGGCTCAGTTCTCAGTGAAGTTTGTGTAGTGTTCCACGCTAAGAGTTTGGCTCGCTTATAACTTGTATTTGAAAACGTAACATGCGTCGAATCTTCCAATATTTGCGATACATCTGCGAGTTGAGAGAGTTGACAAAGTAAATAATCAATGGCATTTTATTGAATTCTTTGTCGGTGCACTCATTACCATCTTTCATATTGTGAACTGTAACTGCACTCAGCCAGGTTATCTAAAGGTTTCTTACCTGTAGATCATCTAAACAGAGAAGCAGACATTTAATGTGGTTTATAGAGGCTAATCATCCTGTGACTGAGCCCCAGACTAAGAATTACAAACTTGTGCTAATCTTCATTAAAATACACTCTGTTCTAAGCAAATTGTCCCATTTCTGGCTCCATTTTTAATTTTATTTTCTGTTGTTTTTTCATTTTAGACGATGAGGAGGAACATCTACTTGTTGACTGGTTTTCTCTAATTCATGAAAAACACCTACTGGTACGGAGAGAGGCTGAGCTAGTCTACACGTAAGTGCACTATTGGCATTCATTTAGTCTGATGCAACATCAATAACAACACGCTATATTAACATGCCCAGTGGTTTTTAAACTTTTTCAGTGTGTTGCCACCCTTATGTATGAAAATGTATGATGCAAAACAATATTCAACTTACATTTATAATTGAATAATAAACATATCACACAAATAAACTGGAAAATTATTTTAACAACACTACAAATGCACACAACTAGACCTAGAGAGAAGGGTGAGAATTTTTTTTTCTGTGTTTCAATACATGAGTTAAATTATTTTTGCACTGGGCTGTATTATTTAATTTTCTTTAGCTAAGAGACTGTCTTCTATTTAAAAACTTAAATGCTCCCAAATGTTCTTTCAGTGTATATTTAGCACTGTATCTGTTGTCTGTTCAGTGGCATTTCATTTAAGGCTTAATTCACACAGTGCAGGAGCAGTAAGTGAGTGTTTTCTTTTTGGTTGCCTTATTAATAGATTACAGCACACGTGTCATCCATCAGCATGGTTTCATCTCTCTTACCCAATTCTCAGTGCCATTTCAGTTCAGTTTAGAATAAAAAGGAGATGTAAAATAAAATACAATGTAATCAGTCGGACGTACAGTGGCACAGTACTCAGTCAGTAAATACACAGCTAAACAGATGTGTTTTGAGTCTGGATTTGAATGTGACTACTGTAGGAGCACATCTGATCTCTTCTGGAAGGTGGTTCCAGCTGCGTCTGGCATACTAGCTAAAAGCGGACTCACCATGCTTAGAGTGAACCCTTGGTATTTCTAGCTGATGTGATCCTAATGATCTGAGTGATCTGTGATCTGGGGGCCTCAGCGAGCTCTTTGGGGGGGTTGTGTCATATTTTGAAAAGTGTTGAACAGTGAGCACTAAAGCATAAGTCTGTAACTTTTTTTGTGTTCAAAATTTACTAAATTTATATAATAAGCGAGTACATCATGAATCCATTTCCCAAACCGTGTTTTTGTCTTATCCTGAGTCACTATGGTACACCTATAATAAGTGTTTATATTGGGACTATTTTCACTGGTTCGGGTCGTACCGCTGCAGTGTAGCCCAGTGCCTGTGTGCCTCGTCATAGACATAAACAGAGAGAAGTAGCTCCAGTGAAGCAGCCGATTCTGTTCCCTTCCGGAATTCATGTTCCCTTTAAGCAAATATACTACAAGTCATGCGTAGTTGCGTACCATCAGAACAGAATACGAGCAAGAAGCACAACTGGATGTATGGGAAGCCAAAAGGTTAAAAAAGTATTGTATTTTTTCCGAAACGTGAAAGTGAGTTTTTCCCATCTGTCAATTCATTCCATCTTATTTCTTTTCAAATATAAAATGTATTACCGATTTCAATATAACGTTTATTAAGGCCTTAGTTAGTACAGATAAGCCTCTAGCGCAGGGCTATTTGAACCACAATCACTTCACAGGTGCTTTTAATGTCACATTTTATAAAATAAATAATGCTTGTTTTGAAAGACTGATTTTCGAGTAGGTTTAACCAAAGTAAAAATTAAGGGAAAAATAAACAAACTCCAAAAACAATGGATTCATAACGTAGTTATTCATTGCAAGAAACACATTTATATTCATCTTCCGTGGATGGATTGCCAACACACTTTACATGGAACCATCACCCACAGTCATCACAGGCAATCTATAAAAAATAAATAGAAGTAGGCTAACAATTAAAAAAAGGGTTTTAAAGCAATGGTCAAATTACTTTGTGTATGTTATACCAACCAAAAATGCTCAGCCTAGGCTTGGGCGGTATCCAAATTTTGATACCGTCAAACCGCCTCCCTATTTTACCGGGGTATACGGTATTACCGTGACTAATTAAAAATTATGACAAAGGCTCAGACTGCGTCACCAAACTGTTGGCTTTTGCCTACACCGTTCAGAAACTGAATACCAGATCGGGCAAAAAAAAAAAAAAAAAAAAAAAAAAGGCCAACCCGTGCACGTTGTGTCTGATCCCGGCTGACGGCATTAAATGTAATATTAGCCGGAGCCCTATTTAGACTCGACTATTTTTAATACGTGGGCCGTTATAATATGGTGGCGCCAAATAATTTTTTAACCCAGGTGCTGAGGGGGTGGTAGATATAAATACTATTTATAAATGAGCAAAAATGGAACAATTAATAATATTTAATTATTTTAATTATGACAATTGTATTCATTTTATTAATTAATTTAAATTAAATTAAAAAGCAACAAGCAAGAAGTGCATTTGTAAATCCGGTGACACGCGTCCATTGATTTTTATTAATACAACTTTTCTGTCAGTGCTGCAAAGATTAAGTTGACGATCGCCATCTCCTAGTGAACGCGCATATATAGAGAGAAATGCAAATCATGGATTACATAATCAGAAGCTATAGGCTAGCCTTTTTCTTTTCGTTTTGAATTGTTTCGTTTAAAGAAATTGACGATTGATAGCTCCGTAGTGAACGCGCCTATATAGAGAGAAATGCACATCATGGATTAATCAGAGAGTATGCTGCCTATATTTCTTTTCCTTTAGAATTGTTTCGTTTAAAGAAATTGACAAATCGCCATCTCCATAGTGAACGATAGAGAGCAATGCACATCATGGATTACATATCAGAGAGTAGGCTAGCCTATTTCTTTTCGTTTTGAATAGTTTCGTTTAATTTGATGATCGCCATTTCCGAACGCGCATAGAGAGAAATGCACATCATGGATTAAATAATCAGCGAGTGGCCTATTTCTTTTCGTTGTGAATTGTTTTGTTAACAATGAAATTGTTAAAATGAAATGTTGAAATTTCAAGCTTTATTTAGATATAGGCCTATCTGTCATGTCTGTGAGACATACACTGAGTTTCGGTTAATTTATGATGAGATTTCAATGCAAGTGACCGCGGCACGCCAGCGCACGATCATGTCATGATTATGTTGTCTGCTATATTTGATTCTTATTTATTATTGGTTGATAAAAAATTATTAAAATTAAGATACAATTTATACAAAACGAATTTCACTTTAAAGAAAGGCCTTTTACAAAATGAAACTTAATTAAGTGGTCAATGTCTGACTCCCGATGCATCCCATCTTACTCGTGCTGTTCAGTTTTCATTATCAACGTAAAAAAATAACATTATAATATTTTAACAAATATAAACTAATGCGCTTATTTAATGAACTCGGGGCAAAATGCATCGTCGCAGCAGTGAGTGGGTGGTTGTTTCGGCGATGCCACATTAGGTTAGAGGTGTTTCCATCTCTCGCGGTCACCTTTTTTATTGCAACATTTACAAATTGCCTCGTCAGTATTTACCGCCTCTCCCTTCTCTCTCTCTCTCTTTCTCCTCCACACTGTCACTTGATGACAACTACATAAGCATTTTTAGGCATTGAATAAAATATATTATATATTATATATAAGTGCCGGTAATGACGGTATTGAAACTGATACCGTTGCTATTTTAAGACCCCGCGGTATACGATATTACCGTAATACCGCCCAACCCTAGCTCAGCCATAGTTACCCAAAGAATATCTGCAGTGTCATCAAAAGTTTCTGCCACTCCGGGTATAAGTGGCACGGGTATTTATTTATTTTTATTTCATACAGAGAACATAAAAGGTGTCACCTGAAAATGTGTTTCCCTTGTGACAATAATACGAGGAACTCTTTTCTCATGTGTATTTTGGTGACATTGAACATATTGTTAATACATTTTGTATACTGTTTACAAAGTTGTACATCATAAACCTGTCATCTCTGATGTTTTGCAATCTTTATAAATAATAATAAGACAATAATATGAGGCATTGAGTTTGGACGTCAACACAGACAGATAAGGCAATTTGTATGGACAAAATTCAACTGAATATATTCAGACATAATATAAAACCTAGGAACAGGTGCAAGATTAATTCAATCAATTCACAGAAATATTACTGGAGTGTGAGAACCATGTTATTATGCTGCAGTGTAGCAAGACATTTAAATGTTGCGCCAATGCTTTGGCCTTTTTCGCTTTCTGTACATCCAGCTGAGGTTTGTTGTAACTGCTTCGCATGCGTTGTCAGGGGGAACAGGAATTCCGGTAGGGAACAGAATCGACAGCTTCACCGGCTACAATGTTCTTCCGCAAAACGCATTATTCTGTTAATAAACGCATGTTTATTAATCGCTAGAGCGCCAAACGATCAGATTACATTAGCTAATTTTATTCACTATCCCTTGGCTGACCAAAAAATGGGGTTTCAACGAGGTCCCAGACACCAGTCATTTTGTTATAGCCTATATTAATTATTTTTTCCCTACACACCAGTGTGAATACTGATATTTTTATTGCATTTCTTGGGCCAATTAATAGGCTACTCCAAGGCTTACGTTTTTAAATTACAAATGGCCTACTTATGTTTTTGTTATAGTATTTTCATGCTATTATTTGTGCATAAACATAATCTGGTTATAGTAATAAACATACTGTTTTTTAAAAACAAAACATTTTGTCATCTTTGCTGCAAGCTTACAAGAGCAACAATATCATTAAATATCACCAATATCACAAGTAATAATACTTTAAAATCAATCCTAAATGTAACTGGGAGCCAGTGTAAAGACCTGAGGACTGGTGTGATATGTTCATATTTTCTGGTTCTGCTCAGAATCCTGGCGGCAGCGTTCTGTATGAGCTGCAACTGTCTTATGGTCTTTTTGGAAAGGCCAGTGAGAAGTCCATTACAATAATCCACCCTGCTGGTGTTGAAAGCATGAACAAGTCTTGTCTGGAAACAAAGCATCTAATTCTTGCCCTATTTTTGAGATGATAGTATGCTGATTTAGTTATTGCTTTGACATGACTACTGAAAGTAAGGTCTGACTCCAGAATCACACCCAAATTACTGACTTGATTTTTAGATTTTAGATTTTTAGTTTGACCCCTAAGCGTCAAGGTATGCGTTTACCTTGAGAACTTCATCTTTGTTTCCAAACGCAATTATTTCAGTTTTGTCTTTGTTTAACTGAAGAAAGTTTTGTCACATCCAACTGTTGACTTCATCAATGCATTGGCACAGGGAGTCAATAGGGAAGTAATCGTTAGGCGATAGGGCCAAGTAGATCTGTGTGTCATCTGCATAGCTGTGGTAAGCAATTTGGTTCTTTTTCATTATTTGGCTCATTAGGAGCATGTACAGGTTGAACAGGAGTGGCACAAGAATTGAGCCTTGAGGAACTCCACATGTAATGAATGTCCATTTAGACTTATGGTCACTATATCACACAATAACCTCTCCCTCCTAAGTATGACCTGAACCATTTTAGGAATATCCCAGAAAGCCCAACCCAGTTTTCCAGCCTGACAAGAAGTATGTTATGGAGTATGCGCAGGTTGATGTTTTAAGGTGCTGTACTGTTTCCCCCCCCAAAATCTTACCATTAATTTCTTCGAAATCAGACATAGTAACTTTCTGAGGATGTGGTCTGATCTGTCTTATTCAGTGCCACACGAGGATATGCTGATCGCTTTTCTGATTTTATTGATTTTCTCTGAGAAAAAGGAAGCAAACTCACTGCATTTGCTGTCTGAGAGCATTTCACTGGGGATCTGGCTTGGGGGGTTTGTTAGACTCTCTACTGTAGCAAAAAGAGTGTGTGTTATTTTTGTTTCTGGTTATAATATTTGAGAAGAAAGTCTGTCTATCTTTTCCTAGTTTGTTAGACTCTCTACTGTAGCAAAAAGAGTGCGTGTTATTTTTGTTTCTGTTTATAATATTTGACAAGAAAGTCTGTCCATCTTTTCCTAGTTCCACATTGAAAGGCTGTCTTTATAGATGTTATAATGGTATACAAGTTTTGTCTTCCGCCACATGCGCTCCGCTTTACTGCTGTTGAGTTTCTCCAAGGTGCTTTTTGTCTGCCACTCTTCTTCCTGAGTTTCACAGGAGCAATATCCTCAATTACACTGTACTTTTGAGTTAAAGGACTCAAGGAGAGAATCAACAGAGTCCGCAGATATGCTTGGTGTTAAAGATATGGCCTTCATAAATAGCACACCAGTGTTCTCATTTAAGCATCTCTTCTTGACAGACACAGACCTAGCTTCAATAGTTGGAGAGATCAATTTATCAATGAAAATACAGAAATTATCAGACAGTGCTACGTCCTTAATAACAATCAATGAAATGTTTAGATCCTTAATAACAATCAATGAAATGTTTAGACCCTAACTCATAAGTAAATCAGTGTGTCCACGATTGGATGTGAGTCCATGTACATGTTGAGTCAGATCAAAAGTATTTAAAACAGTTATGATTTATTTTGCCATATTGGTTTCTGCATTATCTATGTGAATATTAAAATCCCCAGCAATAGCAAAACTGTCAAACTCTGAGGAAATTGTTGATAACAGTTCTGTGAAGTCCTCAGCAAAGGCTGGAGAGTATTGAGGAGGCTTGTAAATAATGATAAGTAAAATGCGGAGCACCTTTTGACACAATGCCAAGATATTGAAAAGACGGGTAATTCCCAAATTATACTTGCTTACATTGATAGACATCTTTAAATAGAGCAGCTACACCCCCACCTCTCTTACCCGCTATGCAGACACTCATAAAAGTAAAGTTAGGGGCTGTTTCATTGTGGACTGTTGCACTGCAATTGTCTTCTAGCCAAGTTTCATTTAGAAGCATAAAATCTAGGTTGTTTGTGGTTAAGTCATTTACTAGAAGTGATTAATATTTAAGTGATCGGATGTTTAAAAGTGATAACTTGCCAGTATACATTTTTTCTCCCACAGCAGTCTTAGTTTGATGTAACTGGCAGCAGATTAGATAGGTTTGCCGTACAGCTTGAGAAGACCTTAGACTTTCTATCATGTATTATAACAGAAATAGAGAAATATACAGGAACTGGGTTCCCGCTTGTTCTGTAAACATTTGAGAAAGTTACTGTTATCATAGCGGGTACCCGACACATATCACTGAGAGCTGGTATCAGTTATTTTTGGATCACAGAGCAGATGGAGGAGGGTGTGGGCCCTGGCGTTGTGGCAGAGGCTGATAATAATACATATATTAATAATAATATATGTAACACCTTGGAAATTGAGGTTGGGTTAAAGTTAAATATGAAAGAAGAATAAATCTGTGTCTGATCACTGTCTGGATTTCAGAGCTAAGCAGCAGAACTTGGAGGAGAGGCAGGCCGATGTGGAATATGAGCTTAGATGTTTACTTAACAAGCCAGGTATGAAACAACACAAAAACAGTGAGAATTTACTGATTGACCTTTTCTTGTGAGCAATTCCTCCTCCTTTCTCCTATTAACTGCATTCTTTATTCTATCCCTACTTTATCTCTCTACCATCTGCTTATGTCTCTGATAGAGAAAGAATGGACGGCAGAAGACAAAGACAGGGAAAAGCAATTGATGGCAGAACTTGTCACTATAATTGAGCAGAGGAACCAGATTGTTAACAACATAGATATGGACAGACAGAGGTAATTGGTCAATGAACATGCACTCTGACTCAGAACCTAAGCTTAAGTATCTGTGCTGTTTGTTTCTTAGCTGTTTCTTCATATCAAAGAAATATATTTGTATCAAGTTTGCATGCTGTTTTTGAGGAGTTTGTAATTTCTTATTTAGGGAGGAGGAGGAAGACAAACTAGTAGCTGCTATGCTGAAGAAAAAAGGTCAGTGTTATTTCACTTTTCTCTGACTTTACACCACATCTTGCATTGATTCTTCTATTTCTTTTTTTTTTTTTGGTCAGATTTTCATGGACACGGTGAGCAGAAGAAGAAAGCAGGGAAATTTAAGCCCATGAAGGTTTTGAAGAGACTGAGCACCAAGAATGAAGGAGTAAAGGACAACAGTCCCCGAAAAGAGAACAGTTGAAGAATGAACTGACTGAGGGAGAGAGAGAGAGAGGGAGAAAAAAAAAGTATTTAAAATATTTACTTGTGTCTAATTATTGCTTTTGATTACATTGCTATAAAACAGAGTCAATTACGTTAAATTTAAGGTAGTAGCAGCTGAACTGATATACTACACCAGGGATCACCAACCCTGCTCCTGGAGAGCGACTGTCATGCAGACTTCAGTTCCAACCCTGTTCCAACACACATGCATGTAATTATCAAGTAACCCTGAACAGCTTGATTAGCTGGTCCAGGTGTGTATGATTGGGGTTGGAGCTAAAATCTGCAGGACAGTAGCTCTCCAGGAGCAGGGTTGGTGACCCCTGTACTACACGATATACGATACTGCGGTATATAGGAGTGAAAACTGAACAGTCTTGATCAAAGTTCTTATGACTATCTCTTGAAAGGCTCAGCCACTATATAATCTTACTATAATCTGTACAATTTGAAGTTACAGAAAGCTGATACTGATTGTGATTGACATGTGATTGAAATGATATTGAGTCCAAAATAACCCTCAGAAAGTTTCACATATATCCTTCTTTAAACTCATTTTAACAGTCAGAGGAAGCTCAACAGTTTTTAATCCTAATTTAATCTGATTTTATACATTTATATTTTGCATAGATGTACTGCTATTTCTCTATTTGTAGTTTGACATTTGTAGAAACTTTTCAGGCCCCATCCAGCCCTTTCATAAGTAATTATAGAAGTCTTGCTGAGATGAAAGCAGAAATTATTAAGCTTGCAGTTTATATTAGTGCTGGGGAAAATTATATTATGTTGAGATTATTTATATGGGATTCAGAATGAGGATTATAGATGCATATCATATTTTTATCTG
Organism: Siphateles boraxobius; assembly: GCF_051911475.1. Lineage (NCBI taxonomy): Eukaryota > Metazoa > Chordata > Actinopteri > Cypriniformes > Leuciscidae > Siphateles > Siphateles boraxobius. The sequence continues at coordinate 28,437,001 of NW_027509042.1, forward strand.
CCTGTGTCCGGTTGCACCAGCTGTGCTTAATTAAAAAAAGCCTAGTTGTAAATAGGCACTAAATTTGCACAGTATTAAATCACAGTATTTGAGCATTGCACCATAAAATGTAACTACATATGTTTGTAATCTTTAGTACACTAAAATTTACAAAAGCCTCCGAATAGGTGTAACGATTGGAAGAAAATAGCTGATTGATTGAATTGCATCAATGAACTCGTGCTTTATCTGACAGAATTCAATCCTTGTTGACGTTTACATTTGTTCAATTTTTTAAGAAAGTGAACATTGTGAAAAAATTACTTGGAGCTCTACAACATGAACCTGATCTAAAAAGTGCACCTCTGTGTGTATCGCTCTGTGCCGAAATGTAATTTGTTTGTGTTTAGTTTTTTTGCATTTGTATTTATGTATTGCTTCTCATTAATTTGTTATTTGTATTTACAATGTTATTTATAATATTATTTACGTAAAAAATGCCTGTTATTTTGTGATTTAACATTGTATTTAAATGGAAACATTACCATTAGTTAATTGAGGCGATACTTGAGTTAGAATCAACTTAAATATGATAAACTGAAATTCACTATTGGAACATTGAAGGTAATTTTCATATAATGGGACGATGCATTACTTTATGACTAGCTTACAACTTACTGTCTCCTGCTTTTAGAACAAAATTACAAAAAGTACAGAATTAGTTAAAAACTAACTAGTAGTTACTGTGCAATTTATGTTTAAGGAATTTAAATAAGAACTTACGAACAGCTGGTGCAACCCTTCCCTGGACAATATTTTTTATATACATATTCATTTTAAAAGTATGATCGAATCTCAGTCTGGGATTCATAGACTGATTGGCTAAAAAGGTATTTTGTGGGACAGCCTTTAAATTTAATCTCAGCCTACATTTGTCATGGCATTGTTTTGACAGCCTTATGCAACATAAGATTTATTTCCATCAAGAGATGCATTAATGTTTGGCTGAGATTGTGTATTGACAGTCAAAACACTCTCTACTCCAGCACACCCAAAGACTTTCGATGAGGTTATGGTCAGATGGCCAAATGATTTGTGAAAATAATTCCTCAAGCTTCCTGAACCACTCTTTCACAGTTTGAGCCCAATAATTCTTGCAATTGTCATCCTGGAATATGGCCATGGGGCGATGGGATCTTCTCTTAAGAAATTAAAAGATACATTGTATTAGTTGGAGATAAAATAATTGTTACCAAACATATAACATGCCAGAAATTTATTGATCACTGCAATAATGATCCAATTCTAGATGTTTTGGTCAACCAGTGTATTTAATATGATTAATATTTAACAGATTAATATTGAAAAAATCATGTTGAAAAGATTGTTCAAAGATATTGTTACAACACTCAATGTTTATGGTATTAGCTGACAGAATATTAGTTCATAGCAGAAATTCAGAAGCAGATTTTTTAACATACTTAACATACTTTAACATACTGTACCTACCTACAGTGTTACAAAATCAAACTTGTAAATGTATCTAATAACCCTCTGAAATGTCATTAAGCTTGTTACAGTTACCACACAAATCTGCACCTAGAATCATCGGTGACAGATAAACATTAAAATGAGAGATAACATTAAAATAAGTCTAAACTATTTAAATTTAAACAAAAAAGACTGTAACTCACACAAACGGTAACTGTAGGCATATGTTATACAATAATAGATGTTCCTCACTCTTTAAAGCAACATGCAATATTAAGCTTTAGTTAAATAATTTCAAAATGTTCACTGTAGAATGTCGCATGTTGTGTGTTGGGCCTTAATCTCTGTAAACCCAAGCAGGAGTGTATTTCTGAAAGAGTGCCTTTAATCTGTTTAATTTATGTATATGTCCTCTCATTCTCATCCTTGTATTTATCATATTTTAGTATTGTAATTGTATGGTCAAAGTGGTTGTGTGTGCCTGTAAATATGTGTGCCTGATCAACCCCAAGGGCTTTTCGTTGTCTCTGAAACAGTCAGTGCTTTTAGGATGGAGGGCATCAAAAATAAAATGACTTGTCTAACACGGCCTTATATTATCACCTTCTCTTTCTCCATCCCTCTCTTTGCTTTGTAGTTCCTCTTTTCCATTTAAATTGAGGGTCCTTAGTTCTTCACTGTGTTTCCTGTCAATCTCTTCAAGTGCACAGATTTTCTGTCAGAAAAATATCATACAATTAACACTGGAGAGTTTAGAACAAAATAGCTTTAGTTTAGCTAAGAAACAGCTAATAACAAACAAAAATATAAATATACATAAAAAATGTGATTAAAAAACAGGACATTTCCCTATGGTGCTATAAAACATTCATAAATAACTTCCTAATTTCTCAGGTTATTAGGCTGAAACTGTGGGTCTAGTCACATTTAAAAACTGATGATGGCTGGTGACATTGCATGAGAGTATTGGCTGTTATGAGTTTGTATTCTCACCTGAGAGATCTCTATGTTGATGAGGTGCTGGTATTGGTCACCTTTTCCCAATGCCATCATCTCCTCTAAAAACTGCCTTCTGTCCTCAATCTCATCCAGAACTTTTGGTAAGAAATTACATTTAATTATAGTTTTCATGTTGATGTGTATACTACTGAGCTCCTTATCAAGGTCATTAAAGTGTCTCTGTAAACATGACTCTCCCTGTCTCCCTCTAAATTATGATTAATAAACTGAAATAAAAAGTACATAAATAGAACTTCTAATACAATTTTTTTTTTAAATAATTCAATATACAATCAGTATCATTGAAATAAGATCACTCAGACGAGAAATGAACAGCAACTGCATGTCTCACCCTCTTGGAATCTGTCTATCTGTTGCCCTCTTCTTTCTGTGGAGTCTCTTTGGGAGTGAGTTGGCCCAGCATCCTTTTTACCAGTAGAAAGAACATTTTGTAGCCTTATCTTCTCTTTCTCCAGATCCCCTAGAAAGAGAGAAGAATCAGCAGAGAAGGATGGAAAGATCTTTGTTGTTACACTTGTAAAGACTTCTGCAACAAACACAGGTTCAATTAATTAATGTAGGCTGAAATATGTACTATATACAGATATTAAACTACACTTGATAGCTCACACTGATGATGAGCATGGATGCTGTATTATAAACCAAAAAACTTTTTTGTACTATGTACTGTAATATTGTCAAAAACATCATACAGCTCAGATTGTAATGTGTCATTGAAAGCTCTAATGGAGTAGAATCAAGTACAAGCATAATTTTTGGGTTTTTTTTACTAAACTTGAGGAAGTTTTTGTATGTGAAGCCTCGCAAGACTCATATGTAAATAATATACAGATGCAGCATTTATGTCACGTTTTCACTCTTAACTTCATGAAACATGCTCCGATCGTGGAAAATGGCACATCATTATTTACAGAAGATATTCACAATTTAAAAGAACTCATAATAATAAAAGATAGTTATAGAAAGTTATAGCATAAAAGCCCACAGGCACACATGTAGCTAAGTAAAATCAAACTTAGCTTTCACTTGGCATTTACGCTTGTAATTTTAAGAAACATGCACCGTAATATATAGTATGGATAATAATAAATAATAGTATGGATGTTCCCGATTGAAATGAGTCCAAAATCAACATAATACATTGTGTTGATCACGAGATACAATGGAGGAACAACAATTTAAAAAATGCCTTCAGGGTGTCAAGGGCTAAACAAAAAGGATACCTTGGTCTTTGAGCCCACTTAAGTTTTCTATCAAACAAAATTTACCTTTTGACTCTCCTTGCTATCGTTTTGGAGTTATGAATTTTTACTTTTTATTTTAAAAAGTTTGTCATTCAGAAAAAACTAAAAATGCCTTCAGGGCTTAAAGGGTTAATTATCTTGGGCTAAGTTTCTCTCACATAAATGCTGTGGCTTTATGTAAGCCTGATGAAGGTGAATGAACGAATAGATTTTTTTCCCTTCTGCCCCACTTTACCAGAAGCATACTGGTAAAGTAGTACACTATATCAAGTTGTTTAAAGAGGAGTTATGATTTCTGTATTAACTTATATTGAAATAATAAGTGACAGTGAAGTTCAGATCAATGCAAATGCGTTTACATGAGTAGTGTAGTAGAGCACAGGGCTGCATACATGCATTTGAGAATCTAATGCAATTTAATTAATCTAATCCTTCTGTCAATCCTAAAGACGAAGGGCATCTCGGGAACCGCACTCCAATGGTTCAAATCTTACCACTCAGGTAGGTCCTTTAGGGTGTTGTGGAGGGGTGAGGTGTCTAAGACCCAACATCTAGCTACTGGGGTGCCTCAGGGCTCAGTGCTTGGACCACTTCTCTTCATCATCTACATGGCATCACTAGGATCTGTGATCCAGAAACATGGCTTTTCCTATCACTGCTACGCTGATGACACACAACTCTACCTCTCATTCCAGCCTGATGATCTGATGGTAGCTGCTCGCATCTTAGCCTGCCTGACAGACATTTCTGGCTGGATGAAGGACCACCACCTTCAACTAAACCTTGCGAAGACAGAGCTGCTTGTGGTCCCGTCCAACCCAACACTACACCACAACTTCTCCATTCAGCTAGGTTCGTCATCCATAACTCCATCAAGGTCAGCCAGGAACCTTTGAGTCGTGATTGATGGTCAATTGAACTTTACAGACCACATTGCTAGAACTGCCCAGTCCTGCATACTTGCCTTGTACAACATTAGGAGGATCAGGCCCTTCCTATCAGAGCATGCTACACAACTCCTTGTCCAAACACTTGTTCTATCCAGACAAGACTATTGTAATGCTCTCCTGACAGGTCTTCCAGCTTGCACTATCAAACCTCTGCAACTGATCCAAAATGCTGCAGCTAGAGTGGCCTTTAACGAGCTGAAGAGGGCACACGTCACTACTCCCCTCACAAAACTGCACTGGTTGCCATTTGCCGCTCGCATCAAATTCAAGTCACTGACTTTTGCCTACAGAACAACCACTGGCTCTGCTCTGCTCTATGATCTGCCTAACTCAACCAGAGCTGCTGAGTCCGTGGCCATTTTCAAGAAACGGCTGAAGACACATCTTTTTCGGCAACACCTAATCCATTAGTACTAACACTTTATCTTCTATTCTATATTATCGTAAAAAAAAATTTACATGTACTAAGTTAGATTAAACCTTGGAGGGGTCATAGCCCTTGCATATTGTTGTCCTATTGTTAGTTTCACTGCTTCTATTGTTCTCATTTGTAAGTCTCTTTGGATAAAAGTGTCTGCTAATTGTATAAATGTAATGGGAAAAAATAGCAGCGAGGATGAGTAAGAATTTGGTGATAAAGAATATAGTATAGGGAAATATAATTTTTTTTGCACTTACATGTTGCACTAGGCTGAAACTTTTCTCGTCTGTAATTATCTCCAGCACTACATCTTTCTGCACTACGCCTCAGCTGGTGACCCATCAGTGAGGTCACTCTGGAAACACTGGGCTCTGACTGCACTTTTTTCTGCTCAACTGTAAACATTAGTGGAAGAGCACCCCCATCTGATCAAACAAACACAAAAAGATTGTTAATGGGCATACAATTGCCAGGACAATTGTAATAGGATATTATAACATATGTCACCTGAACTCACTTTTCAGCTGATTATTGATTTGTGTCTGTTGAAAGTCAGTTAGACCAGACTTTTGCATCATTACTATAACAAAACAAAACAAACCCACAGATGAGAACAAGATATGCATGATTGTTGGAACATGCTCACACATACACAAATATATGGTTTACGGGGACTCTCTATAGGCTTAATGGTTTTTATACTGTACTAACTGAATATTCTATCCCCTTACACTAAACCTACCCATCACAGAAAACTGTCTGCCTTTTTACATGTAAAAAAACAAAACAAAAAATTACTTCTATGTAATTTATAAGCTTGTTTCCTCATGACGAGTCCCCGAGCATTCAGGTTGAAGTCCCCACCGGCATAGAAAAACATGTACACAGTACACTCACACACACACTCACACACACACACACACATACACATACATACATTGTATTAACTGCCGTGTCTCTTTTCTGTAGTTAGTGACTCTGGACTCCGTATATTTTGATCCGCTGGCCATCATTCCTGCAAAACAAACACACTTTACTTTTTTGTCATAAATCAAGAAAGCTGAACTATTTTGTTCGTCAAATGTTTAAGGTTACTCACGTTACAAACGCAAAAGCAGCAAAGTGGTTCCTATGGGAACACACGCAAAACATATAAAAACACCAGTCTAACAAAGAAAGCTGAACAAACACTTTATGTTTTAGGGTGTTTAGAGTTGCTTTCGAGATGATAAATCCACAAGATTTAGATCTGATTCAATGTTTAACAAAGCTCCCTATTAACGTTATCCGTCAGGTGGTTTCGATCCTGAGTTGTTTACAATGTGTGACGTTTCAGGCGAAGATCCAATCGCCTAACGGTGCTGTATGGAACGCAAACGGGGCCAATAGTCTTTAAACGAAACGCGTGAAATTTGACCGCGTGAACACTCACTGTTTGTCCGCGTTAATGCCTGGCTCACATTACAGGAGTTTTAGGCCGATTTACGCCCGATTTACCCCTCCCGAGAATCGGAGAAAATGGCGTTTCTCAATATGCGTTCTTGTCTGTACTTGTGTTCTTGTGGACTTGTGAAACGTCATCAGTCGCTGCCCAAGTACTGTCTCAATACACAAGTTTGCATTTTGGCAAGAACGGTTAAAAATCCCGGAAGTGTTCTTGACACGCCCATTTTACCGAGGATGCATCGGTTCGTGATTTTTTTTCCCAAACCACTTCAGCGGAAATCCCGCCCTGCAGCCGATTCTAAAGTTTTCATTGGTCATGTCAATCACTGTACTGATTGCCTACACCAAACACTGATCCCTAAACCTACCCGTCACTGTAACCTAAACCAATGAAATCGGCTGCAGGGCGGGATTTCCGCTGAAGTGGTTTGGGAAAAAAAATCACGCTGCATCGGTTGGTAACTTGTGGCTGCGTTCCAAACCGCATACTCAATGAGTAGGTACTTAATTTCAATGAGTACTTACTTAACGAGCGCTAAAAGAGTAGGTACTTTATAGCCAAATCTCGTTGAGTATGAATGCGATCAGGACATCATCCGCCGTGTTGACGTTATCATGTGACCTACGACATGTTATCACAAACGCAACAACTTAAAAGATGAACGACACGTTTAATTCATCTATCTGTAAATATCTTGATATTGATGAAACTTGCTCATTTTGTGGTATTGTTGAAGAAACAGCTGCCAATTTATTTTGTGAATACATTTAGGGTTGATTTAAGTTGTTATATTTTAAACCCTTCTAATGTGACCCACAGTTCCTTATAACGATTTTTTAAGAAACCCCAAAATCGTTATCTCTTGAATATGTTGTTAATTTCTTTATTTTATACCCAAAAAGTTTCTCCTTCAAGTTTTCCTCTTTTCTTGATGAATTTACCTCTCGTTTCATCCCTCAGACAATAACAAAAAACTATTTTTTAATGTATTATGAAGAACTATTTATATTTAAAGATATTTAGCCTTGTTATTGTTCTTTTTCCTGTGTATAAATATCATATTATGATGTACACAAACCAATGATCTTTATGTTTTCTGTTTTGTCATTATGATTGTTCATTGTTAGATACAACTATATCTTTCCATGATCTTTATGTAATAAGTTTATAAGTTTAAATTATATGAGCGACAGGTGCACTAACACTTCATAACATCAGTAACTCGACAGCACAACCTAGAACAGTTTTCCTCTGCGTTTACTGTCTGCAGTGCACAAGGAGACGGGCCGCTGCTCGAAGATCTCCTTTGGAGAAACTGTTGACTTTATACTCGAAAAATGCAAGTATCGCTCATAAAAAATTAATATTACCTCAGAATGAATTGCATTGTTAGCCCACCCCAAAACTTAAACAAAATAATATTAAATGCTGACCAATACTTAATTATATTACCTTTTTTTATATACTAAAAATGATATAATTTAATAAAACAAGCAAAATGTAATTTGTTTTGTCATATGAGTTATGCACGAATACACGTGAACATCTCAATTGTCAGTCAAGCAATGAATTAATGCATACATTAAATAATTATATTTTATATTCTGACAACAATAAGAAACATGAATAAATGAGTAAAAGAACAAATAAAAGTAACCATCACACAATAAACAAATGCATGCACATGAAACAAATCTTTATTCAAATTACAAGCATGTATTTGGGCGCTGAAGCCCACATCCTACTGCCATCTCAACACAGCGGTTCCCATTCTGCGGCTTTATTCTGATGAATTCACCAGAGGTGACCGTGCCTTCGTGCCGGAGCTTGTTGCTGCGCTGCGCTTCACAGTCTGAGGCGATAAGGGCAGATGGAGAGATCTTATGACAGTCTCATCCATGGCACCGTTTCCAGGATTCAGCTCTGGGCTCCTCATCCTCAGTGCTCACACCAGTCTGAATAAAAACATGTTTAGTTACTTTATAGATTTGTTTATTTACCTTATTTACAGCACATTAGTCTAATGTCAACAGTGTTGACAACAGTGAATTAACGTTATCCTATCCGATGATAATGCCACCAGTGTTGGGGGTAACTTATTACAAGTAACTTGAGTTACGTAATCAGATTACTTTTTCAAGTAACTAGTAAAGTAACGCATTACTTTTTCAATTTACAATAAAATATCTGAGTTACTTTTTCAAATAAGTAACGCTAGTTACTTTTTCACATTTATTGACTGACAGCTCTCCTGTCCCCATGTTGAGAGAAATAAAGTGAGGTGTTGTGTGCGTTTGCATTGAACATGCATTTACTCATCTCACTTGCACAAAAACATTCAGTATTCCTCAAAATGAATAAAAACAGCCAAGTGCAATCTCAGAATTTTGTGCAAAAGTTTTATAATTAACTATGTTAAATTACACAAATATACTTTGTGTATTTAATCTCACTTTATTAACCAATGTCTTTGCTGCTGACCTACAATGATCTAATTCAACCATACTAATAAGCAAAAATGACTTTAGATTAGGTTTAGAAATAAGAGTGTTGAACTTCCTTCTCCTGTATCCTATTGTTATTTAATCAAGAACAGCAGCAGCTGAAAGGTTTGTTTGAGCGGCGCCCTCTACTGTACAGTAGTAAATATGCATTTCCTTCAGCTTTAGGCTTATTCATTTAACTTTTGATGTAAAAGGGCCTTAACAATTGGCAAAAATAGATTGTTTTAGCTGTTATTAAAAAACAAACAAACAAGCCCATGCGTGAGAGGTGAGAAAAAGTAACGCAAAAGTAATGTAATGCATTACTTTCCATAAAAAGTAACTAAGTAACGTACTTAGTTACTTTTTTGGGGAGTAACGCAATATTGTAATGCATTACTTTTAAAAGTAACTTTTCCCAACACTGAATGCCACACATACATCACTCAGATGTCTTTTTCATGTTGTGATGTGCTCATCTGCAATATGTCAATACTTACAATATTTTCCTTTCAGATGTAAATAGACATTTTAAATAAGCGTGTTTAAGATGTATATGGTTATGTAAATCCACTTTATAGACGTTACGTGTGCTTAGAGCTCCCCTGTTAGCTATACAAAACATGTTTTTACAGCAAAATCACAACTATACTATACTGTCTAACTACTTTACACCTTCAACAGTTAAAACGTCTACTCTATTGTAGTTTAACACATAAGGAACCGACGTGTTTACTCACATTTGAAAACCCCCGGCGTCGCTGATCTCCGTGATGTTTGATAATGACGTATGCTCTCGCGTGGCCTCCTGGGATAGAAGAGTATCCATCGGTTGAGCACTCAAAAATCGGGTCGGAAGCAGTAAGCCATCCGGGAACTTCTCCCCTACTCTTTTATGAATACTGATGTTTCGAACGTACTGCTTCCTTCACGTACTGTTTTCGCCTACTATATAGTAGGAAAGTAGGCACATTCGAACGCACTTAAGTCCAAATCTCGCGATAATTGGTACGTCACCCAGGTAATTCTCGCCTACTCTTTTGGGTTAATACATAGGCTGCGTCCGAAATCGCGTACTTCCCTACTATATAGTATGCGAAAAACAGTACGCGAGCAGAGTAGTATGTCCGAAATCATAGAATTCGAAAAACAGTAGGCGAAAAGTACCCGGATGACGTACTACTTCCGGCGAGATTCTGAAGTGCGCATACGATGGACACTTTACTATCCCATGATGCCACGGGAGCGGAGTTGTCGTCGTTATATTTGAAAAATGGCGGAAACCGGAGACGCGGCTGTTTTCAAGTGTAAGTACTTCAGAACACATTTTTCTTTCTTTGTGGTTAAATTGTATCTTTTAACATCATATAAGTAAACGATTGACTTGTTAAAAGTTTAAATAATGTAAATAGAGGGTGTCCTTTTCCAGACAATTCAGAAAAAGTATAGTTTTATCATCATTACGGAATAGACCAAGCTAATGTTTATTCAGCTAGCTAACACTGTTTTCTTTAAACAAATATGTTCGTTGTTTAGCAGTTTAATGAGATAGTTACAAAACGTCAGTAAATTGAAACGATTTTATTTCTCCTTTACCAGTGTTGATATTATGAAAATATTTGTTGGCTACATAGCAAGCTACTGTTATCAAGTGTACCTCAACTTGTCAATGTAACATTAATAGATTGACCATAGTTTATCACATGTTAAATTCTGTGTTGATTTTGCAGGGGCTGATGAACACACCCGTGTTCTAATTGAGTGGAGAGTGGCTAATGAAGCCCTCTTCACAGGGAAAAGAAATGCAGCAATCAAAGGTTTTGAGTAAGTATACAAGACAAAAAGAAAAAGGAAAAGGAGGAAAGAAAAGAAAGAGAGCGACGAGAGCCTGAACAGGAGGCCAGAGAAAGAGAAGAAAGAAGAGACAGAGAAGTGAGAGAGAGAGAGAAAGGGAGACAAAAGAGAGAGAGGAAAGATTTCTTCAGCTGTTAGAAATAATTGCTAAAAAATAATATTAATAAAGAAATCAAATGATACACACTCTTCTTTTAATTTTTTTGTTAGTAAGTTCACTGTGTCATGCTGTTTTAGCAAGTTTTAGTTTAGTAGTTAATAATTAAAAAGTGTTTTGTGTGCTTTATTTTTGTGTATTATTTAACTTTTAAATGGATACAGAATAGAAAGCCTAAAACAAAATCGCATAACTTTGGCAAAAAGTAGTATAATAGAGTTTAAAGCACCATCAAAAGGAAACGTATTAAAACATTTTTATTATGGTGTCATCATGAGGAAAGACAATGAACTTCAGCAGCTTCAGTAAGGTAACTTTCATAGGTTTCTAAAAGATCTAAAGGGACTTTGATAATAGCAATCTCATTTGTAGGGCATCACTTTAAAATAATTCAATACATTTCTTTCAATGCATGTGTACAAGATGAGGACTTTATGCTTTGGAGAATATTTAGATTTCCACTTGAAGAAAATAATTTGTAAAACATTAAGCTCAAATATGTGATAATGGCGATGACTGCCTTGCTTATTCTGTGCACAATATCGTGCACAGTAGACTTCGGGATGTCAAAGTAGGGGTGGAACGGTACACAGAAGTCACGGTTCGGTTCATACCTCGGTTCAGACATCACGGTTCGGTACGATTTCGGTACAATGGAGTGAAAAGCAAAACAAAAATGCAGAAGGTATTTTTATAAATGTCTTAAGCCTTGTATTTTTTAATAAGTTTAATTAATAAAGGCATAGAACCAGTTTATTACATGTAGTGCACTGACAATAGTTGTATATAATTCAGTTAGTTTATTAATAGAATTAACAAAAAGACAAAAAGACCTTGCGATATGTTTGGTAATTGTACCTGAATGAATTTAAAATTAATTTGCTATATTTCAGATCAATATATTTGTTTTCCTTAATTTTAATTAACCCTAACTTTATTCTCATCTGAATTATAAATAATTGTTTTCCGTAAAAAATAATACTACTGCGTGTGTGTGTACGATTTTGGTTGGGTGACAGTTGTAGGTTACAGTTTGACAAGAGTTTAGAGTGAGACAAAAGCACAATGTTGTGTTTTATTGCGAGTGTACACAAATATATGTAAACACTTTGTCATTTTGTTCATACAGGACATCATTCAAACTGCAGAGTATGTTTTTATGTTTCCACTGTTCGATCGCGCCCGCGCCTCTCTCTCTCACTCACTCACTCACACACACACACACACACACACACACACACGGTTCGATCGCGCCCGCTGCTCTCCCTCCCTCGCGCGCACACACACACAGTTCGATCGCGCTCGCGCCTCTCTCTCTCTCTCTCACACACACACACACACACACACAGTTCGATCGCGCTCGCGCCTCTCTCTCTCTCTCTCTCTCTCTCTCTCACACACACACACACAGTTCGATCGCGTCCGCGCCTCTCCCTCTCTCGCGCGCGCACACACACACTTCAGCATTGCAATATTGACATGGCAGTCAGTTCATTATGCAGCGTTCAGACCAAACGCGAATTGAGCGAAATTTATCGCTATTTAGAGTTTTATTTGTTTTTATACCGTGTATTCTCCGTGTAAATTCGTGCACCGAACCGTGACGCCCGTACCGATTCGGTTCAATACGAATACATGTACCGTTCCACCCCTATGTCAAAGGCAAGTGAGACTACCCGGTACGATGCTGCATGGGCCAGCCAGTAAAGGAAGACCAGCACCTCGACGTCCTTTTCCCAGCCATGGTTGCAATCTGCTTTCACTGCAGCAATCAAGGACTGGATGGACTGCCGTGAAAGTCGGAGGTTGGGGCGGAGGTCAGCTCCATCTTCAAAATACAGCTGAAGAATTGGCACAACAGCATTTAGGTGGCAGTAGGTTGTAGGGTTTACAATCTGTAAATGTTTATATAGTTTTAATGTAGAATACAATTTGCATCAACTAGACACTTGTTTCCTGTGTCGGCTTTAATTATAAAAATGTATATTTATGTTTATGATCCATTTCTTATGCATGATGTATTTGAATATGTCTGGTATGTATATATATATATATATATATATATATATATATATATATATACATACACAAGCTTGATAATTATAATTCTAGAAGAAAATTTAAGATGGCACATTGAGGCTTTTATATCTAATTAATGAATCAATAGATACACACAGACACACATGCATATGTATCTCTATTGATTCATTCATTTTTATTCATTAATGGTAATATCACAAGCAAATAAATAGCTTTTTCTTTGCCGAAAATCGACACCTGTCATTGTTCATAGGCGTGTGTGTTTTCTGAGGTAAAATGTATTAGGTAAATAAATGATACTTACGTTACTTGAGAAACTCGGCAGAAGCTCTCGATGAAGGCGTGATCTGCGAGCATCTGACCGACGCCTCCTCTGGGTTGTGAGCTCGAACGACGTAAAAACGCCGATGAGAACAGAAAGCAGAACTAAAAACATAGCGCGACGTTGGTGCAGTCAGTGGAATGAATGGGCTCTTTAAATTTTCGCGCTGTTATGCAGCGTATGTCACGTGACAATTATAACATGGCGCATGTAGTACGTCCGGACTCCATTCATACTACCTATTCATACTATATAGAACGTACTTTTTTTAACGGTTGAGAAATATCCCAGCATTCATTTCGGCATTCAAGGAAGGAGCGGGGAGCAGAAAGGCAGAACAACAGTAAGTCGTTTTTCTACAATTTCGTATGCTATTTCATAACTAAATTCACTTCTGAGAACATTTGATGCGAGAAATCTACTGTGTAGATTTTAAATATTGCCATTTTTACGAAAATTTATGGCGAATCGAAAATATGCTCAAACATTTTTGGTTGTGAAGAATCTCCATAAGCGCACGCGGGTGTAGCTAGCGAGCCAACCGGCCAGTCATGCTAAAAACCTGGCTGTTATCATCAATAATTCTTGTTATGTTTGGGTACTGAAGACGGCGCTGTGCGGGGGTGTAGTGCAAAACCAGCAAGAACACCGCCTCAAACTGTCAGCAGCGTTCTGTGTGCTCGTCACCTTGTAAGTTCATTCTTCCAAGAACAACTAGCAAGAGTGTTCTCCCCAAGAACACAAGTCCGTTTTTTGCATTTTTGGTTTTGAGAAACGGCCAATATCTTGTCGAGGACCACGATCGGTTCCGATGTTCGGCGCAGATTATCTGGTAATGTGAGGCGTTCACAGATCGAATCTTGCACCTATCTGCTCTCACACAAATCTGGCTCGCCCCGATCATATCAAACATGTTTGATATTTATCGGGATGAGCAAGATTGTGATTACGTCAGTACTGTCACAAAAGCCAATAAGAAACAAGTAGGGCTGTCGTGGTGAAGGAATGAGGTAATTTTGAGTGACTCATCGGCGTGATATGCGCATAGACTGTAAAAAAGGATATGCGGTATTATCTTTATTTATTATCTTTATTTATTTATTTATTTATTGCTAAATACAAGTGTTACACTGTTGTCAGCAGGCACGAAGACTAGTACATGTTCAGTAATGAAACCGAAACAAAAGAAAGTGGAGTAAACAGAAGATACAGTGTCAAAATAAGGGTCCACATAGTATAACAGAACATAAACCTGACACAAGCTTGTTAGATCATTGTTATATAACAGTTAGTTACGATCCTGTAATCTCACCAAACGAGAGGCTTTCTGCTGATATTTCACCCGTATGGTCATTGCTCGTCTCTGCGTGTTATAGACAGGCTGTCACTCAGTCCAGTTACACAGTTAGGCCACTAGGTGGCGGCAAGAGACTGCCTTTGAGTGTGTCATACATTTCCGTTGAATTAACAAAGAAATTCGGATTTATTCTAGTATATGTAATGAAACAAGCTGTTAATTATTTTAACATTTAATTTTAACTTTGAGCTCCACTATATAAGGCTCAGCTGCCCATTCCGGCGCATGGGCAAGGCAACGCTGAAGCTGACACGTCACCTCATAGAGATGACGCCATTCATTAGAAATATCCTTAAATGTTAAAAGGATGATTTTTTTTTTTAAAGATTTCGCTTTCCTTGGTCACGGCATATTTTTCAAATATGACTTTATCTGAAGGACAGATATTTAGTTTACATCCACTTTTCCGCTTCCGATCTGTTGCGTGAGATCACGTGATCATGGTGGAATCATATCTGGCATGATAATCTTATTAACATTTTGTAGTGTGTGATGCGCCACGATTTTCAAATCTTGTAGTGTGAGCATGTTTAAGATTTGAGGGAAGAAAATCTGCAAAGATTCTCCTTAAGTGTGGGGTGCAACCAGATTTCAAAATCGGTTAGGATTTTAAAACTCCTGTAGTGTGAGCCAGGCATAACGCGGCAAATGTTTACGTGTTTCTTTTGAATGCGTAGACACACTAACCCCTAAAATCCACTGGATCCGTCTACGGCGCGGAACGTCAGCATCGCGGATGCCGGAGCTAATCGCGGCCATTATAGTCAGTGCTCTTAAGTCCACCAGCTGCGGACGCAGCCCGTCTCAGAAGCGTCCCAGAAGAGTCTCTCCGCTCCGCTCCGCAGAGGATAGGTAGCAGGTCTAATTTACATTTAGTCATTTAGCAGACGCTTTTATCCAAAGCGACTTACATATGAGGACTAAAGCAAGCGAGTCATCGTGAAGAGGGAAGAACGACGCAAGAAGTGCTCAAAATACAAAGTTCAGGCATTGCTCAGAGTAGCAAAATCCAGACAAGGGAATATTTAAAAGGGAAGGAAAGATTTAAAAGAGAAGACATTTTTTATTTTTTATTTTTTTATTTTTATGTTAAGTACTCACGGAAGAGATGAGTTTTCAGTTGTCTTTTGAATGCTGTCAGGGATTCTGCATTACGGACGAGGGTGGGGAGATCATTCCACCAGCATGGAACCGTGAATGAGAATGTTCTGGAGAGTGATTTAGTGCCTCGCTGTGATGGCACCACGAGCCGTTGCTCCTTGGCTGATCGTAGGCTTCTGGTAGGGACGTAGACTTGTAGTAGGGAGTGAAAGTAGGACGGAGCTGAGTCTGTGGTAGATCTGTAAGTAGGCGTCAAAGCTTTGAATTTGATGCGAGCAGCGAGTGGTAGCCAATGCAGTGAGATGAACAGAGCAGTGACGTGAGCCCTTTTGGGCTCGTTGAAGACAAGGCGGGCTGCATCATTCTGGATCATTTGTAGAGGTTAAGTAACACATGATGGAAGTCCAGCTAGAAGAGCATTGCGGTAATCAAGCCTAGAAATAACCAGGGCCTGGACGAGAAGTTGTGTTGCATGCTCAGTTAGGAAAGGCCTGATCTTCCTGATGTTATACATTGCAAACCTGCATGATCGAGCTATCTTTGTAATGTGGTCTGTGAAGGTCAGCTGGTCATCAAATATTACTCCAAGATTTCTGACCGACCTTGATGGGGTGATTGAGGATGACTCTAGCTGGATAGTGAAGTCGTGCTGTAGAGACGGCTTTGCAGGGAGGACGAGAAGCTCAGTCTTTGCCAGGTTGAGCTGCATGTGATGTTCCTTCATCCATGCCGAGATGTCCGCCAGACAGCTTGAGATACGTGTAGCTACTGTGGGATCATCTGGTTGAAATGAGAGGTAGAGCTGGGTGTCATCAGCATAGCAATGGTAAGAGAAACCATGTGCCTGTATGATGGGTCCCAATGATGTGGTGTAGATGGAGAAGAGGAGCGGTCCAAGAACTGAACCCTGAGGAACCCCTGTGTTCAGTTGATGTGCTTTGGATACCTCGCCTCTCCATGTAACCCTGAAGGACCTACCTGTGAGATAGGACTCAAACCAGTGGAGAGAAGTTCCTTTGATGCCCAGTGATGAGAGGGTGGACAGAAGGATCTGATGATTCACAGTGTCGAAGGCAGCAGAAAGATCCAGCAGAATGAGAACTGAAGATTTGGAAGCAGCTTTTGCGATCCGCAGGGCTTCTGTGACCGACAGTAGTGCAGTCTCGGTTGAATGGCCTTTCTTAAAGCCAGATTGGTTGACATCTAGATGGTTGGTCAGAGACAGGAAAGATGACACTTGGTTGAAACCAACTCATTCAAGTGTTTTCGCAATGAATGGTAGGAGAGAGACAGATCTGTAATTCTCTAAAAGTGATGTGTCTAATGTTGTTTTTTTTAAGCAGTGGAGTTACCCGAGCCTGCTTGAATGCTGTAGGGAAAATGCCAGTGTGGAGGGATGAGTTGATGATGTGTGTGAGTGCTGGTAGAAGTGTGGGAGAGATGGCTTGTAGAAGGTGTGATGGGATGGGGTCTAGAGGGCAGGTGGAAGGATGACTGGAGAGGAGAAGTTTAGATGCTTCTTCCTCGGTTAGCGGAGAGAAGGTAAAGAGAAGGTTTCTGGTAGTGGGTGAGGATGGTTTGGGTTCCTGTGTGTTTGGAGTTGAGAACTGACTGCTGATAGAGGTTGTTTTGTTGGTGAAGAAGTTAGCAAAGTCATCAGCAGTTAAAGAGGAGGTGGGTGATGGTGGAGGTGGACAGAGGAGAGAGTTAAATGTCTTGAAAAGTGTTCGTGTGTTAGAGGCGCTGTTGATCTTGCTGTGGAAATATGAAGATTTTGTAAGTATGAAGCCGCTTGCTGCGTCAAACATCGTACCGGGCAGGAAGTCAGACACAGAACGGAATAGAGCAGTGGTTCTAAAACTTTTTCAGGAGGAGGCCCCCTTGTGTAGGGTGAATCCTTTTGTGGCCCCCCAAAAGAGAACTCATGACGAAAACATCCTCAAACGTACAATTTTAGTTACAAATTTTAGATTGTACCAGAAACAAATGAATTCGTACAATGCTAGGGCTGAAACGATTCCTCAAGTTACTCGATTACAAAAATTCCTCGAGGCAAAAACTCAGCCTCGAAGCCTCGTTAAATTCCTATGACGCGCACTATACGCGCGGCGCAGGGATTTGATTGTTTCCCACGGACCGTTTATTCACACGGACCTGTTCAGGAAGCATATATTTTGAATTTAGTTTGCGCGATGGCGGAGAATAAATATGTAAATAAACGGCAGAAATTATCTAAAGTGTGGGATTATTACACACTTAATTCACTTAATACACTTAACTCGCTGAAACAAGGTAACGTAGTCTAACTTATGCCTATTGATGTTCAATGATTTTAATCCCATATTGTATTTGTAGCGATGTCGTGATGTGGTTTGACTAGATATGATTTTTAGCTTTGATGACATTTTTAAGTAGTAAACGTAACTATCAGGTTCAATTGCAAGAGAGTATAGCCTAAAAAAATAACCCCTTACACACACACACACACACGCCAGTCAGACCAATTGCAGCAATGCATCACATATGCTTAAACTTTTATGTAGCCACGCAACAATAATTTCAGCATGCATTCACTGTACACAACGCGACGTGATGGAGGAACAAATATTGTATTGCAGTCTTTGCTTTGCACATGGTTTGTATTTCACGTCTGCCAAATAGTTACAAACAACAACAAAAAATGAAAGTCCCCAGCCTGTTGGTTTTTAATAAAGATTCGGAGTACTCATTTTTCAGTTAAAAAGCACGGAACAAAAAGTGCGTCAGCTTTTACTGTGTGTTCAACAACAAGTCACGTTACAGCTCTTCTTCAGCGTTAAACTACCAAAATACACAAATATGCTTAGATGCTTAGAGTGGTTATATTATAACATCTTAAAGGAAAATTCACATATGAGATAGCTTTATAATTTGCATACTGTATAACTTATAGTATATAACTTATAACAGCTTTAACTGAAATAGACACAAGTTTAATATAACTATTCTGTTAATAAAACACACACGAAAAAAAATATCCGATTACTCGATTAATCGATCGATTAAGTGCTAGATTAATCGATTACAAAAAGAATCGATAGCTGCAGCCCTATACAATGCTGGAACAACAGTTCTGTTTGTAGCTTTATGTCTCTGATGTTGAATATATAAAATTAGTTAAATTCTACATTTCATAAAATATAACAATTTTTTATAAAAAAAATTAAGTTAACAATAATATTGTCTGAAAAGTGCAACAAAAGTATTGAATACTGAACAGTAATTTATGATGTTCATAGTAAAAGATGAACACTGAAAAATTAATTTACTGATTGTAAAAAAGTGCATTAAACTTCTTACATTTTAATGTACTGTAATTTAATGTAATGTAATTTAATGTAATGACAGTGGCTCAAGTTTGGTTTGCAATTTGAACAGCAATCTGTTTTTTTAGCAATCTTTTTTTCTGCAAGAAACAAAAAAAATTCTGCTCTACTTAAAGAAATAGTTTTTCAATATAGAAGACATACAATTATACAAGTTTTACAATATAAAAGAAATCATGCAATGCAGACACATCAATTTAGTAACCACTGTTCAAGTACACACAACCTCAGTGGGAAGGGTGAGACTGTCTTTCTTTGCAGAGCTTATCAATTCTGGGTGTTATTGGGGACAGGCAAACTCTCCAGTCATCTTCCACATTAAGCCGTGCCCTGTATTTTGTCTTTATTGCCATCATGGTTGAGAAAGATGCCTCACAAAGGTATGTTGTTGGGAAAGGCAGCAATATTCTCATGGCCTGAAGAGCAACCTCCTTGTACTCCTTTTCAACTGTGGGCCAAAATTCTGCTGGGCCCTGCTGATTAAATCTCATCCTGAGAGTACTATCACTGGACAGTTCCAAAAGTTCATCTTCAGCCTTTCCACTGAGGCCACTGGCCATCACATCACAAGAAAAGGGATCTCGAACCCAGTCATATTTCTCCATGTCAATGTCTGTGAAGTAGCGACTGAAATGTTCATTCAGTGAGGTGAGGTGACTGGTAATGCTGTTGAGCATGAAGTCCACTGCCATGCAGTTTGTATCCAAACATTCTGATAGATTTGGAAACATGTCAGTGATGCCTCTTTGTAGTTTGGGTACCCACAGGTCAATTTTTCTCCTGAAAGCATTTATTTTGTCACTTGCCTCCAGTATTGTGGAATAACATCCCTGAATGGACAGATTCAGTCCATTGAGACTACTGAAAATGTCTGCAAGGTAGGCTAGTTTTGCCATTCACGGTGGGTCAGAAAAAAACAGTTCTAGATCAGGTTTATGTTCTTTCAAAAAATCATGAAGCTCACGTCTGAGTTCAAACACTCGCTGTAAAACTTTTCCACGCGAGAGCCACCGCACCTCTGAATGGAACAGTAGCCGATCATGAGCTGCTCCCATCTCTGTGCATAGTTTTGCGAAGAGACGTGACTTTAACGGTCTTGACTTCACGAAGTTGACAGCCGCTACTACTACTTCCAACACATCATGCAGGTCGGGTGCCATTAACTTCGATGCAAGTGCTTGACGATGAAGCATACAGTGAGTGGCTGTGATCTTTGGATTTATGGCTTGAATTCGTGTGACAACTCCACTCTTGCCCTCAGTCATTGCTGCCGCACCATCAGTGCAAACAGACACGCATTTTTCCCAGCTCAGATTTTCTTCTACCATAAAAGTGTCCAACATTTTGAAAATTTCTTCACCTGTAGCTCTCCTCTCAAGTTCGTTTGAAAATAAAAAATCTTCCATAATTTTACTGTCCCATAAATATCGAACGTACACTAACACCTGCGCAGCACTACTAACGTCAGTGCATTCATCAAGCTGAAGCGCGAACTGCTCACACGATCGTAATCTTTCGGTCAGTTGAGATTTTACATCAAAAGAAATGTCTTTGATCCGCCTGTTTACTGTATCGTTGGACAGCGGTATGATTTAATCTTATTCGCGGCCTCCTCCCCGATCATCACTCAGCACATATCCACCGCTGCTGGAAGTATTAATTCCTCTCCGACTTTGTGAGGCTTTTTACATTTGGCTATTCGCAGGGCTGCAAGATACGATGCATGCTGTGCTTTCTCAGGTATTGTCGTGATGTTAGTCAGTCGTACCTTTTGCTTGACGTATTCTTCTTTCTTTCTCTGAAAAAAATCCTTACTTTAATTTGCATGCTCCGGATGAATTGTTGTGAGATGTCGGTTGAGTTTATATGGTTTCAGTGCTTCAACGGATAAAATCTTCAAGCACAGTGTGCACTGTGGTCTGCTGTCACTATATTCCATAAAGCCATATTTTATGTACGAGTCGTCAAATTTACGCAGTTTTGTTTTTTTCACGCTGGGCTCTTCTGTTGTGACCTTCTCAGCCGAGACACTGCATCCTCTATCTAAAAACGTGTCCATTTTCAATAGTCTTGGCATTTAACCCCTAAAATCCACTGGATCCGTCTACGGCGCGGAACGTCAGCGACATGTTTTTGTTTTATTTTGAAAATCGACCGGATCCTCTATGCCGTTCTGTGTCTGACTTCCTGCCCCGTACGATGTTTGGTAGGGTAACCCCTAAAATCCACTGGATCCGTCTACGGCGCAGAATGTCAGCGTCGCGGATGCCGGAGCTAATCGCGGCCGTTATAGTCAATGCTCTTAAGTCCACCAGCTGCGGACGCAGCGCGTCTCAGAAGAGTCCCAGAAGCGTCGCTCCGCTCCGCATAGAATAGGTATAGCAGGTCTATTTTCGCTGCTTGCCGCGTCAAGCAGCACAGAGTACATCGTACCGGGCAGGAAGTCAGACACAGAACGGCATAGAGGATCCGGTCGATTTCCAAAATAAAACACCCTGTGGAGACCAACACAGGGTTGTTTCAGGGCTGCTGAAACTCGTCTGAGAGGCTTCCAGTGGACTTTGACGCCGAGCTAGGGACGCATCAAAAACGTGTCACTGACGTTCCATGCTGTTGACGGATCCAGTGGATTTTAGGGGTAAGGCGTCAGTTGTCGTCGCGTTACTTTAGTGCGTGTAAATACGCACAGTTTTACCATGTTAAGACGTCCAATTTGAACGTGTTTTTTTACGCGCACATTCTGTACGTATTGAAGTGTGGCATGGAGGCAATCAGCCTGTGGCACTGCTGAGGTGTTATGGAGGCCCAGAATGCTTCGATAGCGGTCTTAAGCTCATCCAGAGTGTTGGGTCTTGCGTCTCTCAACATTCTCTTCACAATATCCCACAGATTCTCTATGGGGTTCAGGTCAGGAGAGTTGGCAGGCCAATTGAGCACAGTAATACCATGGTCAGTAAACCATTTACCAGTGCTTTTGGCACTGTGAGCAGGTGCCAGGACGTGCTGAAAAATGAAATCTTCATCTCCATAAAGCTTTTCAGCAGATGGAAGCATGAAGTGCTCCAAAATCTCCTGACAGCTAGCTGCATTGACCCTGCCCTTGATAAAACACAGTGGACCAACACCAGCAGCTGACATGGCACCCCAGACCATCACTGACTGTGGGTACTTGACACTCACTCAATGGCTGGCTGTCTAAGTGGTGTCCGCAAAATAATATAGAATTCATAGACAATTGGAAAAGTTTTTGGGGCAAACCTGACCTGTTGAAAAGAGATGGTATTCATCCCTCCTGGGATGGTGCCGCTCTTCTCTCTAGTAATTTGTAGGGCTGTCACTTTTGTGAAAAAATCCTGTTCGATTTTTGAGACATATGTGTTCATTGAATCGATTGTAAAATCGATTTTTCCATGTCTAAAGACGTTTCCATTTTCAACAGCAAATATTGACAAATCCACGGACAACTAACAGGCATTAGGACGAACGTAAGGAGGGCGCTTGAGACGCGCACAAGTCAGCAATATTTCTGATGATTTATTGGCGTGAAGTTTTTTGCAAGGTGACAAACAGGAGTGCAACATTCAAGGATTGAAATGGACACACGCCAAATTCGGATAAAAATGAACTTTGGCGGGTAACGCTGTCATATCACGAGCCAATTTTGCGTGTTTCTATGTTTACTCACTTTGCTGGGGAAGTTCGTGTAAGCCAAATCTGCGTGGATTTAGCGCAAATACGCAACTCGTGAGTCCTCATGATATATTAAATACAGCGTGTTGTGCAGAATCTGCGCATTTCTGGCTTGCTTGAAAACACACACGTCACTAAGCAACAAGTAACGGTAACAACGCGCTTGTTCACTTGCACTGAAGCAATAGCGAATATTAAAAAGCATTTGGTTAACAGAAAAGACATTGTTATTTCCCAACATCCTACATGTTCTGTGGACTGTATTGATCTGTCAAACTAAAACACATTTTTGGTAAAAAAAAAAAAAAAAAGGCAGTTAAAATCGATTCCCTATTTTCGTTTTCGAAACTTGTGTTGGTTGATCCGATCGATTGTGCAATCGATTTTCGAACGTAAAGTGACAGCCGTAGTAATTTGGCTCATAGTCTTGGAGACAAAACATGACAATCTGGGGCTCAGGTCAGGAAGCAGACAAACTGGCTAAACCGACCGTCTGCTAGCGGCCTTGTGTCACCAAGGTCAGATAAATCCCATCACATAGAGCCTCTTTCACCTAGATATCATCATATAGAGACTGTGTCTGTTCCCTGAATTTGGAAATCCAAAAAACGTCCAAACCGATCTAAGGTTAAAAATGTAATTGATATGCAACAAATCAAAAATAGATATAATACAGATGAGCAAACGATAAAGCTTGGGTTGCTGAATATTCAATCCCTTACTTCAAAAGCGATCATAGTTAATGATATGATTTCAGATTATAACCTAGATGTGCTGTGTATGACAGAAACCTGGCTAAAACCAGACGATTACATTACTTTAAATGAGTCCACCCCCCATGATTACTGTCATAAACATGAACCTCGCCTGAAAGGCAAAGGGGGAGGTGTTGCTGTAATTTATAGTAATATTTTCAAAACCACTAAAAAAATCTAGTTTTAAATGTACTTCTTTTGAAGTGTTGGTGCTTAATGTAAAAATATATAATGTAAACGATAAATCAAGTTTGAGAATTCTGCTGGCAACTGTATACAGGCCACAAGGGCACCATAAAGATTTTATCAAAGAATTTGCTGACTTTCTATGAGAATTAGTATTGACTGCAGATAAAGTCCTAATTGTTGGTGATTTTAATATACATGTAGATAATGGAAAAGATGCAATGGGATTGGCATTTAAAGACATTCTTAACTCTGTTGGAGTTAGACAAAACGTGTCAGGACCTACTCATTGTCGTAATCATACTCTAGAATAGATCTAATATTATCACATGGAATCAATGTTGATGCTGTTGAAATTCTGCAGCAGAGCGACAACATCTCAGATCATTATCTAGTCTCATGTAAATTACATTTAGCCAAGGCTGCAAAGCCAACTCCGTGTTACAAGTATGTTAGACCTATCACTTCTGCCACTAAAGATTGCTTTATCAATAATCTTCCTAATCAGTTTAATTGTCTCAACATCCCAGATAGCTTAGAAGAACTTGATATTGCAACAGAAACTTTTAACTCTCTCCTTTCCAGCACTTTAGACACAGTTGCTCCGTTGTGCTTAAAGAAAATAGTCCAACGCCGTGGTACAACGAGCACACCCGGGCCCTTAAGAGAGCAGCAAGAAAAATGGAGCGCAACTGAAAGAAAACAAAACTAGAGGTATTTCGGATTTCATGGAAGGAGAGTTCGATTGCTTACAGAGAGGCTTTAAAAGCTGCTAGATCTGCTTATTTTTCAACCCTATTAAAAGAAAATAAACATAATCCAAGGTATTTATTTGAGAAAGTGGCTACATTAGCGAAAAAGAAAGCTTCAAGCCCAGAAGTTTCCAAGAAACACAAGAGAGAGTATAGAGGACGGCTTTCGTCAAACTGACAGTTTTATTGCCCCCTCATAAAGCCCCGCCCCTCCCCGTTTATGACACCGTGGGAATTTCCCACGCTAGACCACGCCCCTTCCGGATTGGTCACGTGACCGTGGGAAATCCCCTAGATACTCAGCCCTCCCCACCCTCCCACTTCCGGCCTGTACACCCGTGCTTGGAATTTCTTACCACGCTTACTCCTCCCCTTCCTCCCCATTTGGTCTGAACAGATTAAAGTAACACCAGGTAACTTTTCAACCTTCATAATATATTTCCAAGTCTCTTGTGATGGTACATCGACTTACAATAGGTTGAATGACACGTCTGCCATAGCCTGACGGGGTCTGTTGCGTTTTTAATCATACTTTTAAACTTCGGGTTTCGGGTAGTAACCGGCGAACAAAGAGAACTAGAAAACTCGACTGCTTTACGGCATATACGTCACTTCCACCACCCCCACTTCCTTAAAATCGCAGGGCTGTCAAGTGTCACGCATTGAGCGTGACAGTCACTCATTTCGGTCTTTTGTCACGCTCTCCCGCAACACATTGTATTTCTCACGCTGAAAAACTATTTGTAATATATTTAATATGCCGCAGCGCCCAAAACTCTGGCCGCGCCGCTCTCACTGCGGAACAGGCATGAATTCAAGCGCGTCTCCTCTGGTGTTGTTCGTCTGGTGTTGTTAGCCAATCAGAAAATAGCACTATTGTATCTGGGTAACATTTAACGCAACAACCAATGACACCCCATAGTCTGGGGTGTTTTTTGTCTGCCTGACTATGTTACGGAAGCTATCTTATCCTCCGTTTATCTTCATGAATCAGGTAATGATTATTTGTCTTGCCTCAAGCTATAATGCAAATCGATTTGTAAAATTTGCAGATTTATTTATGGTAGCTTGATATTATAATATTGACGTTCTATGGTTATTATCTACCACTAAAACATTGCATTAAAGTATCATATAGATTCAGTAAAACGGTAACCAATAGACTAGGCTACTATAATGACTCTGGCTTGTAAACATGATCATCGCGATCATTTGTAGTTAGAAAAAAAATAAAACCCATGATATTATATTCATATGACATGCTGAAATATATGCCACTGTACCTGGGATGAAGACATTTCACACGCCACGCAAACAGAACACCTGCATGTGACCTCCTCCTACAGTGTTCAGGGCTATCATGGTTGTCAACAAATGCACGATGACAGAGTTTACGACAGTAGTAGAGGACAATACTGTTTCCCAATACTGGGACCCCGAGAGCAAAAGTTACCTGGTGTTACTTTAAGCGTGGAAAATCACCGAAGATCACTAGGGCTCAATGTAAAAAATGTTCAAAATGATGAAAAAACAATTAAAAACAATACATTTTAATCTTTTTAAAGAAAAGGTATAATAAAAGCCATAGTCAGAGGTGAGATCAGTGTGTTTTTTTATTTTAAAAGAGGTCTTTCACATTTACATTTGAAGTTGTACTTTTCACAATCACATATAAAAATACATTAAAACAATGTGTATCGTTAAAGCACATACATTTTAAAAGCATGAGTTGCAAACATGTTTTTCTAGAATTAAAATGATATCATGCAAATAGTTTTATTTTCTAACATACGTTTGAAAAAAAGTTGTACTTTTACAATTAACTAGTGTTTAAAGGTATTAAAAATGTTGTATAAAGTTAAAAAAGGTCTTACGTTTTTACAAAACTCCGTTATTGCTGAAAGAAGGAGAACAAAGACATTGGTTTCCAAAAGGTTTTGTGAGAAACGCTGTGAAACACTTGCGATCACTCCCGCACTCCGACCAGAAATGGCTGAACGGGACTGGTACGGTGCACCGGGATTCGTAAATTTTGGGGCATCTCGCCCGGGGGGCGGGGTTACGTCCTGCGTCACATCTCTCATGCGGGTTCTCATCGACCAGGGTCAGCGCGCACCCGTCAAAGATTCTATAGTTTTTCCAACCGTCTCTCTGGACTCGTCTGTTGAGTGGGAAGTTAACGTTACCGGCCTGTGTAACGTTACATCTTTTTGCACGATGGAGGGTACGTTTTTAATCATGTTAGATTGTTTTCCTGTTTAGTTAAGATTTCGACTGTTAGATAGAGTTGATAGATTAGCTAGATAGATCTTGACCAACTTCAAATCACGTGGTGCAAACCTGTCCTCTTTTGGTGAAAATAGTTAACGTTATTGTAAGACTTTTGTAAAACTTTTTTTTACTCTTCACCTGTAGTCTTACAGAAGCCTCATTTGGTTTGCACCCCTGGTCTGTGTTAACGAAATATAAATCATTTATAGATCTGCCTTGGATGCCTCCACATTCCGAAGTTGTCAAGAGAGATGGGGGATACATTTCCGTAATTGTCAAGTCGGAGGAGGATCTGACAACTCTGTTGGAATACCATAAAAGAGCAACGCTCACGTCTTTCAACAAATGGTATTAAGTTACTATGAAACACAATTAACTAACTATCCATGATGGAAATAAGTGCTTGCCCTTCCTCATGTTATCCTTGGACATGTGTATGTGTTTTTGTGTAATTAGTCATTCAACATAACATAACTGACATTGCGTTACACCGTTATCTAGTTCCCCTCCCCCTTCCACATTCTTTGGTTTGGCAAAATATCTCTTTCTTAAGGTCTGTCAAGGTAAAGGATGATGAGAAGGCGAGGCTAGTGTGGCAAGTGGAGGACTACTGTGAAGACACCCCACTGTGTGTAACCAAGCGAGTGATCCGGGATTGCGAGCATGGGAAAGCATCCCGGAACACACCTACAGCAGAGGTAAATTGACCAATCAGTGATTTATGTAGGCCAAAAGTCCATTTATATAACAGTCAAATAATTTAACAGTCCATCTACTATTTAAATAAATTAGCTGATTATGCGGCTTTGCCAATTGTTGCAGGAGCATTCCATTGAACATGTGTACACAAAAAAAAGTTTCATGTACAAAAAGGGAAGAAGGTGGATTGTCCGGCCAAGCTCTTCTTAAGATATGTGAAGAGGTGAGTTTTAAGGTGTGCCAGGTAGAGAGGATTGTGTGTGTGGTGTGGCATGTGTGTGTGTGTACTGCAAACACCTGGCTGCTCTACTGTAGCCATGTGTATACCAGTTAAGTATGGCATGTGTGTGTGTATTCCAGCTCATTCGTAGACTGGTGCTGACTGCTGACTCTCAACACACAATTGTTTTTATTGT